>NW_011628140.1:45282-46280 GCF_000512975.1 Sesamum indicum | reverse complement strand
GAATTTCTTGTACAAAAATTGGCATGCATATATATAATGCATGTTGTAGTTTATTTATGATTGCTAGTTGGTGAAATGATTTAATTGAACAATTGATTTTGCATGTTATGAAAATTGATATGCTTGCTGTTGTGAATTTTGATACTCTGATTTAGTCATAAACAATTAAGAAAAATTGAAGAAATTAGTGCTATACTTTTTGCACTTGATGTTTCTTTGACATCTTTGCTCTTAATGTTTTTCTTGAATTATGTGATAACACAGCTTTGGTTCTTGTTCAATTGATCATGAGTAGACTAATAGAAGAACATGAAGTCTAACTTTTGAAGTTATTATGTTTCTGGATTTGATGTGGGAAATTAATGGAATTAACCAGTTTTTCCTTACTGAATATTTCTGCTGCGTGTTTTTCGTCTTATTTCATGAATTCAATTGAGTAGACATTTTCATACAATCAATGTATGTTCGTACGTTTATAAGCAACTGACGAGCCTGATTACTCTATTACATGTGTCAATTGGCTATTATGTTGCTATATGATTACATCTGTTGGTTGTGATGTTTATATTAAAAAGTTTGCCCGTGTTTTATTACCATTTTCATGTATTTATTTATGTCTAAACCATAAAGGGATTTATTTGCTACCATTAATGGAACACATTATAGCAGTCCTTACAACATGAGATTTCCTTTGGTAAATGTAGGACAAGTTATGTTTGTCTTCGTCATGTAATAAAAGCTTCTTATAGTTAATTTTTAATATTTTCAAAGCCTACTGTCCATCTATTATATTCAGCGATTTGAGAAGCTTTTGTTCATTGAGTATATATCGTAAAAGTTTATGTTTTCCCTTATTACATGGCGAAAAACTTGTGTTTTCTTGGTACTTATGTTTGAGAGTTTAGTACAAATTTCAGTCTCATTCCACCTCATTGATCAATTTTGCTTGTCATAACTTAATGATATATTATTTACCTTGACTATGACAACAGCTTTGT
>NW_011628140.1:22114-24897 GCF_000512975.1 Sesamum indicum | reverse complement strand
GATTTGAGAAGCTTTTGTTCATTGAGTATATATCGTAAAAGTTTATGTTTTCCCTCATTACATGGCGAAAAACTTGTGTTTTCTTGGTACTTATGTTTGAGAGTTTAGTACAAATTTCAGTCTCATTCCACCTCATTGATCGATTTTGCTTGTCATAACTTAATGATATATTATTTACCTTGACTATGACAACAGCTTTGTCAGAGTGGTGTATGTATCACCATAAAAATGCAGACCAGATCATTCCAACATAGGTTAAACATTTTTAGGTCTAAGGTAGTTCAGAGACTACCTCTTCTGTCCTTGCTAGTGATATCCTCCGCAACAACAAAACTAAAAGGTTTTGTTTTATTACCCGATTCCAGAAGGTTCTTCCTTCAGCAATCTAAGAGGTTGTAAAGAACGGTAAGGATGAAGAAAGTCGTATTGTATTCAGATTGGTAAGCATATTTTTTCCAAAACTATTCTCATACATTATATATCTAAGTTCTTCACAATGTTGATTTGGATTAACTTAAATTTGCTTGACTGATAATATCTTATTATTCATAGATTTGTATATGGGAGCGAAAGAAAGTTTTTGGCTCTCCCAATAAGTAGCCTTAAGGATGTTATGCTTGGAGAAGGATTGCCTCAGCCTTTGGACCTTGGGAGGAAACGTTCTTGCTCGGTCAAGATAACCAAAAGGGAGGAACAATCCAAAAGAACAGTGAGTAAATGGTTTCTTCATTTTTATTTGCTTCTATAGCTTAGAAAGACAACTCATTTTCGGTCATTACACATTGATTCATTCATTTTTCTTGAACTAGAAATTGTGCATTGGAGGTCATGAACATGCTGATGAAGACAGAGAAATGCGTGAGTGCAAGTTGGCAGTTTATCGTGTTGATGAAGATGAGAAAGATGTCAACAAAGCATTGAAGAAAGGTAAGATGGCCGGAGAGAACAATTTATCTTTTTGTTGGTGGAATTCTAAACTAAATTTGTGATTTCAAGTTTTTGCAACTAAGAATTCAACAAAGAGGAATGTCACTAAATGATTGAAGGAGGAAGAAGAGAATATGAAGAAGTCCAACCAACTAAGAATCATTAAAGAATATAGAGTTGCGGTTGTGTTTCAGCGGCAGGATGCACTTTGTGAGCAGGTAAGTGATCATTTCTACATTAGAAGTTGTCTTTTTCTCAATTTTCGGACTTTTTATGCTATTATATAATGTTCCTATGATTGTTTCTAATATTTTAGGAATCCAAACTTGAGAATGTTCAGACATTAAATATAGGTTTGTGCTTTGTCCATTACCTGTTGCATTTTTCAAAAGTGTAAAGTACCTAAGTTACATAACGAAGAGTACTATTTGTGCTAAATGATATAATTATATGATGATTGTTGGGAGGAGGTGACTAATTATTCATTATGATACAATTGTGGGAAGAGGACTTAAATTGATATAAAAATGAACCATTATTATTAAGAAATTAATCATAAGAGCACATAAGTTTATTATTTTTAGATACTTTTGATTATACTGATTATAAGGTGTACGATACGTTGCGCATGGATAATTAATATTTATCTTATTTTTTAATTCATTTTTGTAAAAGATAATTACAAATTCAAAAAAAATTTATAATTCTGAATTGTTAAAAAAATATAATTTATAATTATTATTTATTAAGTACCAATTAATAATTATATGTTAAGCACCAATATAATAATTGTTATATGGCTTATAGTAGCAACAACTATTATAAGATTTTTTTTTTCTTTTTTAGGAAATGTCCTTAATGAATATAGTTGTGTTACTTTATTTGTGAATTTTGTTGATTCTATTTTTCAATTTCTTTTTCTTGATTGTTTAATTCATAATGATGTTGATACAATTATTAAGAAATATAGTTCTAATCTTGATTTCTGTTACGAAAAATTTTAAGAAAAAATAATTTTTTTAATCGTGTTAATTGTAGTAAATATACATATATATATATATATGCATTTTGCTATCGAACTTATTGTCTTTTTTTTTCTTTTGCCACTTAATATATTGGGTGTTTGTTTCTCTTTTAGTAACTATAATGATGTTGCATTTACTAATTTGAAGTACTCATTTATAACTTAGTAAACCAAGCCCTTGATTTTACGGACCACCATACTACGTATCGTAATAGATGGTTCACATGTAGTTGACTCATTCAACCACGAATGTGGTGAGATGTCTACCACCAAGATATAGGGTAGAAAACCAGTAAGAAAAATATAATAGTAAATTTTTTAAATGCTACAGTTCTTAATATTATGATAAAATGAACTGATTGAAAAAGAATTCGATATGAATACCTCAAAGTTGTCTCAAGATTTAAGAGAGATTCAAAAGACAACTCAAAACTATTGAGGTTTTTATCATAAAATATCTGTAACAATTTTTTATAACAATTCAAAGTTTGTAACATATTCGTAATTTTATAATTATATTCTAAAAAATAAGATAAATATTACAATCATGCACGTACACCGTACTAGTTTCAAGGGAAAAAAAATATACGTACAAAATGCTAACCTTAGAAGTGGTCTTAAAAATTAGAATTACATCACTCAATTAACATTTTTAGTCTCATGTATATAGAATGAGGTTTATATTATCTACTTTTGGGAAAAAATCCAGAGACCCCCTTATAATAATAGGAATGTTCACAAAACTCCCTATGCAAATTAAAGTATCAATACTCCCCCTATGATATAAAATAAAGTTAAAAAAATCCCTCCGTACAAAAATTGGGCCACACGC
>NW_011628140.1:14524-20615 GCF_000512975.1 Sesamum indicum | reverse complement strand
TTTTTATAATTTTAATAAACTCTATTACAATTAGTTTTTTCTTCTCTCTCACATTCTCTATATTTATTTTTCTTACAAACTTTCATATTTTTAATAAAACCAACAATTATAATTTTTTTCCCTTTTTTATCTGAACCCACATTTCTTTTTTCTCACATACTTCTTTTTTTGTGAGGCAAACAATATAAATTAAACCCACAAAGCAAAATTCAGTCCCACAATAGTCATAATAGTTAGAACATTGATGATGGGCTTTCATAGTAACCCCCAACCCGTACCCCACTTTTACGGTTTGGAAAATACATTATTTCATAAAAAAAAAACAGAAAAGAAATTGAGAGAAGTATATTTCATATTATTTTGTAAAAAATATATTTAATTACCTCTTTTCTCTTTATTCGCCACTAGCAGTAAAAGGCAGAATAGAGTAGTGTTTGTTTAGTTTTTTCACAATAATAAGAAGGGAAAAGATCCTTTGAAATCATTCCTTCATTCATTCCCAATTTTTAAAAACCCTAAACCACTATTTCTCCTTCTCCTTTGTGCTCTCTCTCTCTCTCTCTCTCAACTCACTGCTGCCACAATGGCACCAGCGACGTCTTTGGATGAAGAAACTGCGAAGAAAGTCATTCGTCAGGTGATTTGCAAGACATGTTTTTCTTTTTTTAGATGATGAAGAATATTCATTGTGTTTGAATTTGTGTTTTAGTTGTTCTGTTTTGTGTTTTGAAAATAGAGAGAGAAAAATAGAGATAAGTAAGTGTGTATTGAAAATTGATGATATGTTTGGATTTATATTTTGGGATAATTTAAAATATTTTTAAATAAGTGGTGTAGGTTTGATGTTGAGATTTGGGAGACAAAAATCACTGTTCATTGTCAAATCATATATTTTTTTATATAAATATCTATATATATAAATATTTTATTTTAATGTTGTATTTTTGGGAGACAAAAATTATCATTTATTGTCAAATCATGTATATTTTATATTATGTATATATATATTATATATAGAAAGTTGAAAAACAAAAAAACATTCACAGTTTTGGTACAATAATATTAGAGATTTTCTTTGCTTCAACAAAAATATCAACATACACATATTTATTCATCAAAGTGAAAAAAATTGCACATCCCGATCTATCTTAATTGGCAACACCATTTTCCGTCTTCAGCAACTTATATGTTTTATATTTAAAATATATCTGTAACTTAAAATTATTCCTAAAAAGACCAAGTTTTTCATACAAAATCGACTCTAGTTCAACAAACGTAATACTATAATATATTTTCATAATCAGAAAAAAAAGTGGAAGACAAAAGAAAGCTAGAGAGAGAAAAAATGGAATCTCCACATTCTCTCTCTCCTCTCTCACACACTCACACACCACCCAAAACACACACTAATGCGCAATCTTTACACACACCAGCCGGTGACTTGGAAGATGAGGAGGAAGGGTCGACCGGCGACGGGACGGTCGGGGAGGAGGATGGCCGGAGTCAGGAGGCCGGTAGTGGAGAGATTTCCCGAGTTTTTCAAACGAGGTGCGAGAAAAATGAAGAAACGGCTGTTGAGAAAATGATGGTGGCCGGTTTTTTTCCGGCGATAGAGGATGAATCAGCGATTGGGGAATTAAAGGGGGCTTCGCTGGTCCAGAAAGATCAAAGTTTCGCCATTGAAATCAACGAGAAAAAAGGCCAAACGCAGCAGTTTTTTCAGGAAGATGAAAGGTTTGGTTTTGTTGGTTCTTTTCCGCCAATTGAGGGTTTCAATCGATCTTTGGAGACGAAAGGAAACATTCCAAACAAAAAAGGAGGAAGTTTGGCCTCTGTTTCGTCGGGGTTAGGGGCGCCGCCATTTTTGGGTTTTGGTGAAGCTTCTTCAACCTCCATCAATGGCGGACAAGGGACTGTTGCTTCACCTCACGACTTCAAAATCTCAGAGTTCCTATTCCTTGCGAATAGAGTCGTGGACGGCGGAGATATTGCTATAATAGAGGCACTGGCGGCGCTCAAAACTCGATGGGAGGAAAAGTTCGGCCCTGGCAGAAATTTGCAGAAACCTTTTGGCCGGCGACGATGACTAGAAAAACTTTTGGCCGTGGAACTCTCAAAGCTCTCCACTATCTCCTTGGGCCGGCAACGGAAACGCGACGGGAGGATTTAAGGGCTAGCGGGTCGACGGAAAATGGCTCGCCGCCGCTTGGAAAAAAATCCCAGATTCCGGCGCGGTTATGTGACTCTTCTTTCGGCAACCAAGGTAATGAAACAGTAACTGAGACGAGTGAGAAACTGGCCGGAACGATTTTCTGCCAAACTGGCGAAGGTCCGGTCACTTTTACGACGAACAGTAACGTGCGACGGGCGGCTAACATGGATGCCACGGTGGAAAGGGCTGGAGCTGAGGTGGTCGACGCTTTGGGTGACATGGAGGTTGATTTGGCAAGTGAGAGGGCTGCTGACATCAGCCCTATTAGGGCTGATGTCATCACTGCTGCAAGGGCTGTTGGCATCAGCCCTATTAGGGCTGACATCATCATTGATGCAAGGGCTTACATCAGCAATTACACAGTTACTGAGGTCAGTGATGCTAGGGCTGACATCAGCGATGACACAGCTACTGACATCAGCATTTTTGTGGGGAAAAAACAGCATTTTCATGACATGACAAGGAAAAAGGCTATCGGTGTTCCCGTCCAAACAGGGTTGTACGTTGGGAATATCCCGTTGCATACATGTCCTAAAAATGCGACTTCAGATGACAAAATTGCGCGTGTTTTCAATAATTCTTAGCGAAAAACTTTGTCGTATGTGGAGCCCACTGTGCAAAATGGTGAGGTGATTGTTCGCCCTTCGTTGGAAATTATTCGGGATGGATCGAAACGATGGAAGGCCACGGTAGTTGGATATTTTCATGGAAAAAAAAATCATATTTCCACCACCTGAAAGAATTTGTCACGTCAATATGGCCGGCGTTGCGTGACATCACTGCTACGACAAATAAGTTCTTCTTCTTCCAATTCAAATCAGTCATAGATATGGAAGAAGTAATTGAGGGTGGACCATGGCTATTTCAGGGACAACCGATCGTCCTTTAGAAATGGGAGCCAGGAATAGCAATGCGAAAATTGAAACATACACAAGTCCCCGTCTGGATCAAGCTAAGACACCTTCCGGTAGAGTTGTGGACTACGAAGGGATTGAGCACAGTGGCGAGTGGAGTCGGAAAACTGTTGTAGCCAGATGCCAAAACGAGAGCATGCACGAGACTAGACTTCGCTCGTGTATGCATCATGCTAGACATCACCTCGAAATTACCAAATCATATCATTATCATGACCCCATATGAGAGAGGAGGGAAAACACCATGCAAAGTCGATGTCAAATATGAATGGGTTCCGCCGAAGTGTACGGGTTGCATGAGCTTGGGCCACTCTATCAAAGACTGTCCATTGACGAAACCGGCTAAGCAAACCAAACCATCAGTGTCTGTATATGTACCCAAAGTAGCGGGGCCACGGATACCTAGAAGGGAGGAGAATTTCACTAAAACGTTAAGGGTTCCACAACCAGAAACTCCTCGGAATTCTTTCAGGCTACAGGTGGAAGAGAGCGAATCACTACCATTGGACACGCATGCATCTCCAACTCAATGTGGAGACAAGAGACGAGAGGACAAAGGCAAGTCATTGGTTATTTTTAATACTTTTGATGCCTTACAGATGCTTGAGGATGTAGATGAAACTACTGGGGCTCCTAATCCAAACAGCCCCAAGCAAGGTGATCCATGTTGAATATGGTAGTTTGGAATATTCGTGGCCTGACCAAAAGGGACCATCAGCTAGCAGTGAAAGATCTTGTTGCTGAGTTCAGGTTACATTTCCTTGGTCTCCTTGAAACCCATATTCCTTTGAATAATGCTTCTTAAATTTAGTCTTTTTTATTACCCCAATGGAAATGGTTTGTGGATTATATGACGACGAGGAATCGTATTTGGATTGCATGGGATGATAACTTCATTGATGTTGATGTGGTTGAGTTGGGTACACAATTTTTACACTATCATGTTACTATTCGAGCACTTCAGGAATCAGTTGATGTTACCATCATTTATGGGGCCACTAAGGTAGCGGACATACGAGAACTCTGGGACTCTCTGACGACATTGGCCAGACAATGTGTGGATACCCCTGGTTAGTTGGGGGTGACTTTAATGTTGTTCGGGACCTTAGTGAGGTTTGTGCAACTTATGGAGACATACGGCTGGCAATGGAGAAATTTAATAATTGCATCCAGAATGCAGGATTGCTTCCTTTACCCATGCAAGGAGAATAGTACACATGGCACAATTGCAGTGAAAGCCCCCGGAATCTATGGAAACGATTGGATAGGATACTCATTAATGACACATGGATCGATCGTTTCCCCACTTCATCTTACTCGAGCCGGACAAAATGCATAAAAACCCCCCTGTGTTTTAAAAAATATGCAAAAAGCAACCCCTGTTTTCAGAATAGGCTAAAACCCCCCTCATATTTTGTTTTAGTCAGCAAAAAACCCCCATTCTATTAGAAACTAACGGGAGGTGGAGAAGACGCGCGTCTGCTGCGTTTGGTAGTGTTTTTCTGTGATTTAGGTTGATATTTAATGACTTTTTAGAACAAAATACCCCTCTATGAGTCTATATAACATGCAAAGGGGTTTTTTGCTTGTTTTGTATCTTTCTTTTGCCATTTCTCCCCCAAAAAAAGGTATGAAACTATTTCTTTTTTCTCTTTTATTTTATTTGTTCAGTTTAATTTTGGTAATTTAATTATATCAAAAAAAAAATTATTTCATTTTTGTAGAATGAGCTATTCTAGGAAATCCCCTTCAAAAAGAGAAGAAATTATAGATTTGAGATATAAAAATCCAAAGTGCTTTTGTCAAAGAAATGCCGCTATTGGAGTTGTTGGTCCGACAAAAGAAAGTGAAGGAAAATTGTTCTGCAATTGTAGAGCTGGACAGTGCAATTCTTTTAGTTAGTTGGAACCAATCAGTGTATCTCGTACAAACTCACAAAGTTTCCAAATACCAGAAATGGAAGAAGAGGTGGAATCAAATTTAAGAGGTATGAAAGAGAAATTTTCTGAACTGATCTCTGTATGCGAAGACCTAACTGGCAAAGTGAAGCAGCTTGATGGCAATCAAAAAATGTTAAAGGCACTAATTGTAGCTATTTTATTTTGCATGATTGTTGTATTATTTAAATGAATTTGTCAATGCAATGTTGTTAAGTGAATTTGTTAGTGTAATGTTAATGAACCTATAATATAAATAAAAAACAGCAAAATGCATCAATGCATCATCACAATTTCCCAACAACAAACAACAAAAACAACCATCATGAATTTCATTTTACTTCAAAATGGACAAAGTGCATTCACTGAAACATGTACACAACTAGATTTTCATCCTGATTTACAACTATACATCCAAAAATTCTAATTTGCAACCATCAGTTTTGCAAAATCCATCACTAAAACATCACAAAATAGATAAAAATTGAACCTCAATTGCACCTCATACATTTATTGTGGGCTTTGATGTTCCATCAGTATTTTCATCATTTTTCTTGGTTTGTCCTGGCCTATATGAGTTGGCCAAACCCTTGATCAGTGAAGAAATAGATGGATTTCTCTTTGCACAACATTTTCTCTTGAATTGGGAGGACTGATCTGGAGCATCTTGTTGTTGTCTCTTAGCAATTTAGTTGAAGAAGATATTGGCTTTTTTTGCTTTCTAAGAGCTTTAGGTTTTTGCTGTAGTTGCATGAAATTATTTTAGTCCAAAGTAATAAAGTTAAAGGGACATATACTCAATGAAACATTAAGGAAATTACCTGATAAGCTGTTGAGGATTGTGGATGTTCTTGTTGGACAGGTTGTTGAGTTATTTGCTCTGAATGAACAATCTAAAACACAGTAAATGAGACACTGGTGTGAACAAATAAACCAGTAAATTCTACTTTATTAATACAACAAGTGACATACCTGTTCATGTGATGGTTTATGCACATTCAATCCTCTAGTGATAGTCTCACCTAGTG
>NW_011628140.1:8394-13695 GCF_000512975.1 Sesamum indicum | reverse complement strand
CCACCGCCCAACCTCTCATATATATATATATATATATATAATAGAATCCAAACTTTATCCTTACAATTGCATTTTCTCTTTTCGCCTTCAGTGAAGCGCAGCGAGGTAATACTTCATATTTTAATTATTATTAATTTATATAATTATATTATTTAATTAGTTCATTTATTAAATGTTGATTATACTAAGCGATGAACTATTTAATCGGAGTACTTTATGATTTTTGCTATTTAAATTAGTGTCAAATTAAATATCACAATTGCTATAAAAATGATATAGTTGGTTGATTAAAATATTAGATTTGTTAGATTTAATTATCGTTATAGCTAATTTATACAATTCCATCGGAATGATTAATCAAATATGTAATTCTATGTATTATTGCTTAATTAAATTGTATGGCAACGATAAATTGATAGAAAATTCATAGAAATATTTTGGAAGTTATATTTTAGAAATATTATGTTATTAATGAGGGAAAATGAGGTTTTAGTGGTAGTATAATTTACGAATATTATTAAAAATTATAGTTATAAATATATAAGGGGTTTAATTAAGTGACTTCTTATTAATTATTTGGTAAATTAAATATATTGATTATACGTATAATATTCTATTATAGGATTTGACGACAAAGTACAGGGTTGAGCAGTCCCTCGTGAAATCGAAGCATTTTGGGATATAAGGTAAGTATAGCTAATTGGATATATATATATAGCTATATGTGTAGTATTGTATATATTATATGTATTAGTTTCTTGGATATGATCGCGAACTTGGATTTATATTTATATGCATTGATTGTGTATATTGATTGTTTATATAATTAATCATGGATTATTTATTAGATTACCATAATATCGGTGAAATTGTTACTATATGTTATGATTATAATGTAGGGACATGCGGGATATGATTATGTGATGGTTGTACAATTGATTGTTGTATGAAATCGAATTGGGAGCTAGTATTGGTAATTATTATATTATAAAAAATAGAATGATGATTGTGAATTGAAATAAAAGATGATGCTTACCTAGTGGAAGCACAGTCAATATTTTATGAAAATATGATTGATGATGATGTGATTGATAATGTGATATGAGAAATATCTGAATTAAGCTAGGTATCATGGCGCGTAGGGTACCGGGGTATTCCGAGGCAGCGGGGAATATCCTGTGTTGTATATGATATGACGATGGCCGGCGAAACCATTGACTGATGTACTTCAGCTAGAGTAAGTGGAGCTCTTAACTAATAAATGATGACGAATGAATATTATGTCGTGGATTGATTTACAGTTGTGAGTATGTATTACTGCTTATAACTAATGTTGCTGTATGACGAATGACTGTTGTCGGTGTGACTGCATGTACATGAATCTTTGTTTGTGTATATATATATATATAGACTGATCAGCTATACTTATTGAGTAGGCAGCTCATTCCTTGCCATGTACTTTTCAGAAAATAGGTCACACTGATTAGCCACATTGGACTTTGAGCGGTGTCGTCATCTTTATTAGGTGGGTCAGCCGTGGCATCTGAAGCCAGAGTTTTTGATTGTTGGGTTGTTAAATATTCTGGTCTTTTATCGGGATTTGTGTTTAAAGTTGTGGATGATTTTCCTTGAGGTTATGTACATGAGAACATGCAGTGAGTGTAAATATAACTTTTGGTGGTATATACTATCTTTTGTGATATATAATATTATATTAACAAATTAGAATTTATTTTACGGGTTGAAAGAGAATTACTTATAGAATGAGTTTTGATTAAAGTAAGGATGAAATAGTGATAATTAGATGTAGCGAGTAGGGGGTGCTACAGCAACAATGGCATGACAGCAAGGATATCCCACAAGCTGAAACATGCCACAACTGCAAAACTTCTCCTTGAGGTAAACTATGTGGTTTTGCATAAAATGCATTACCTCATATTTATCTTCCCCTGCCCAAGAAGGAAAGCGGTTTCAACTCTCCAGCCTTTGCACTTTAGTTTTCTTCATGATATTAAGACAAACAACCCCCTCGTATTTTTCCATCCCCTCTCTTTTCACTTGAATTCTTCCCATGAACTTCTTCCTTATCCATTCAAACATCTGAATTATTGGTAATTCTCTTGCCTCCAGGATAATATGATTGAAGGATTCGTTCATGTTATTCACAAGCACATCACACTTTGTCTTAGTTGGGAAGAAACATTTTGCCCAATGTACTGGAGGTATTTCAGCCAACCATTCGTATGGTGTTTGTTCAGCATCTTTTTTTGGGTACATTTTTTCAATCTCAGTCATTGTTTTTAAGTGTTGATTAACACTGTAAGTTGACGCAGCTTTCCAAAACATTTTTTTTCAGTTGTTGCCCTTTAAATTTTTCTTTAAAATTATTGTACATGTGCCTCAAACAGAATTTGTGTTCAGCTCCAGGTGCCAGTTCAGCAATGGCCTCTAGTAACCCCTTCTGCCTATCTGAAATGAAGGCCCATCCCCTCTTATTTTGTGACCTTATATCTCTAAGCAAAAGGTTCAAAAACCACTCTCAACTATCATATTTCTCAACCTCTACATACGCAACAACAATTAGATAAATGTTTTCATTTGGATCCTTCCCAATAGCAGCCAATAGCTCCCCTTTGAATAACCTCTTCAGAAAGCACCCATCCAACCCAATTAATAGTCTACACCCCTCAATGAAACCATCTCTCATGCCTCTCAAGCAAAAATACATTCTTTGTAAAACAGGTAGATTCACTTCTTTGTTCAGCTTCATTATTAAAGAGCTCCTAGGATTATGTTTGACTATTGTATGACAGTAGTCATAAAGTCTTGCATATTACTCTTTCACATCACCTGTTACCAATTTGAGAGCATGTTTTTTGGCTCTATAAACTTTATGAGTTGAAACGTCAATCTGCAATTCTCTTCTGACTTTGTTCTTCAATGATTGAAGAGACTCATTTGGATTGTCTTTTACAAATTTTTCAATTACTTTACCAATGTACTTGTAATTGGCTTGCTTATTTTCAACTTTACGTGCACAGATATGTTCTCCCTTAATAGACTTTATTTGAAATATTGTGGATTTCATGATTGAAAATGCCCTCAACTTCCAATTACACCCATTTTTACAAGTTGCAACTATCAAGCGTTTTTCATTCTTCACCAAACTTCAAATCCCATCCCCTCCTCACAGCCCAATCCCTCAGCACATCCTTAAATTTGGCTTTTGTCTCAAACTTCATACCTACTGTCAAATCTACTTCAACCATATTCATCATCTCATCCCACACTGGACACCCATCTCCCTCATTACCCAACTCTTCATCCTCACAATCAATAAACCTCTGTTCATCTCCCCTACTAGTCCCTTCACCCCTCTCATTTTGTTGCTCTTGCTGTTTATTTTTTCTTTCTTTCTCTCATTAAAGACCTAGAGTCTTTAGCATTGTTCTTGTGTAGTTTTCAGGCCTACTAGTGAAAATATCATCATCCCATGGACCCTCTAAATCCTCTAATATCCATGAAGGGCAATCAGAACTAATGATGAATCAGAATTTGACTCATCATTTTCTACCTCTTTCTCAAGCCCTACTTCCTCACCCTCTACACCCTTATTGTCACCATCAGCCCCATCCTCAACCCCTACACTCTCATTATCACCGTCAGCCCCTTCCTCAACCCTTACTTCTTCACCTTCTACTCTCTCATTGTCACCCTCCGCCCCATCCTCCACCCCTACACCCTAATTTTCACCCTCAACCCTTACTTCTTCACCCTCTACTATCTCATTGTCACCCTCAGCCCCATCCTCCACCCCTACACCCTCATTTTCACCCTCAGCCCCTTCCTCAACCCCTACTCCCTCAAAAACAAATCTTGCACTCTCATTTTCAGCCTCAATCCCTTCCTCATTCCCTGTTTGTTCAACATTATATTGTAATAGTGGCACATAATTTTCACAATAAAGGACATTACCACTAACATCTGTAGACAACAAAGGGCCTGCTTTTTCTTCAATGTAAATTGATATAACATTACAACCTTTATAGTCTCTTAATAACTCTCTAATATACCCTCATCCCCTTCTAACTTCTTTATAGACATTTGTAATGTTAGTTGAGGAAATGAATAATAAATTACTACATTACTACCCTTGCCCCCAGCTTTAGTGTATATTGTTATCAGGTTATCATAGAATAATCTTTCTTTATCAACTCCTGGAAAAAAGACAGTATATCCCCCAACATATCTAATGGTTGGTACCCATTCTATGACCCCACCTAACCACAGAAAAAAGTCTGCATAGTCTCCCAAAACCATTCTCTGCAAATTAATTAAGAAATTAATTTAGTCATAACATATAAAATTAACAAGAAGTATTACAGAAACTGTAAAAATTTCTATGATTAACCATTATTACAAATTTAAAATAATAGTAAATAAATATTAAGTATGCAAGGTGACTCACGGTACAAATGCAAATAAGTTTGTTCGTGTGAATAAATCTCATCCAACAAAAACTACAACAATTATAAACCAACTCCACTAGCCACATGTTCCCTGTAAACTTGTATTATGTATTGATTGCACATCTCCACCACCCTACAACTCTTTCTCCAAGCACATTCGCACCAAAGAAATTGAAAGTGTAAACATTTATTGAAAACAATTAACACACATATATATATATATATACCAAACAGAGAGAAAGAGGACATGGATTCTAGAATAGCAAATGGAATACCAAACAAAAATAGAAAAATTTCTGTAAACTCTGCAAGAATTACAACAATTTCTCATAAAACATAAAAAAAATTAAACTTACGGTTCTTCTTCAACAACACGAATGAACTCTCCTCTCCTCGAGCACAAACCCTAAATCTAACTTACAAAATCTAAATCAGTATTTTTCGTTCTATTTAGGGTAAAGAAACAGAAGTTTCTTTATCAAATTCCCTCGTTTTCTCCCTCTCAATCGCAAACCCACAAAACCCTAGATTTTTTACTTTGGTAATTCTAGTCTCGTTGTAACTCTTTCTCTCTCTTCGAATTCACTCTTTGATTGTAGTCAAAGAGCAGTAAAGACAGCAAGGTTATAACGGTCAAATTAGGAAGAAAAATGACGTCGTTAGTGCTCGTTTTGGAAAAGGGCACGTGAGCTGACTAAAATAAAACAGGAGGGGGTTTTAGCCTAATCTGAAAACAGGGGGTGCTTTTTGCATATTCTTTAAAACACAGGGGGCTTTTATCCATTTTTTCCTACTCGAGCCTTACACAGCGTACCTCGGATCACTCACCGAT
>NW_011628140.1:6965-8223 GCF_000512975.1 Sesamum indicum | reverse complement strand
CAGAGGAGGAATAAAGGTGATTTATCGCACAATGTGCAGTTAGCTAAGGGTTTTCTTGAAGCGGCACAAATCCTGGCCAGCTCGAACAGACAGGATGACTTGTTCTTATACCTAGAGCATTGTTGTCGAATGGTTTTGGCCAAGGCGGCGAAGCTAGAGCAAATCATGCTTCATTAGAGAGCTAAAATGGAGTGGATGAAGGGGGGTGACCAATGCTCCATGGTTTTTTTTCACAAGATTGCGCAACGAAGGACAACAAGGAGAATCTTGCAAATTAATGATGAACACGGAGTCACCCATATGGGAGCAGCAGGCGGTGGTAAATGAAATTTGTCTCCTTCTTCCAAAACCTGCTAGGAGGAGAGAGACGATGAGATGTAGTTGATATCCGGTTCCTTAGACCATGGGCATGACATTTGCTGACAGACGATGAGGCCAACTCTGTCTTATTGCCTTTCACCCCGGTTGATGTTAAACAGGTAGTGTTTGATATTGCTGAGGATAAAGCATCGGGGCCCGATGGGTACTCATCAGGTTTCTTTAAAGCGGCATGGCCGATGTGGGACAGGAGGTAAGGGAAGCGGTGTTGGATTTCTTTAATACCGGGAGGCTCTTGAAACAAATCAACACCACTTTGCTGGCAGTTATACCGAAGGTTCACTCCCTAATGTCCATAAGTGATTTTCGACCCATTTCTTGATGTAATGTGCTTTATAAGATTACCGCCAAACTCATTGTCCAACGATTGAGTGTGGTTTTGGACAAACTCATTAGCCCCTGCCAAACAGCATTTGTGCCTAACAGAAGTATCAGTGATAATATCATGCTAGCCCAGGAATTCTTTTCGGGATACAACCAGACCCGCCTTCCTCCCAGATGTGCGCTGCAAGTGGATATTAGAAAGGCGTATGATACGATTGAGTGGGACTTTCTGTCTGCTGTTCTTGAGCTATTTGGGTTCCCGAACATATTTACCAGGTGGATTGAGGAATGTGTCACTACAACATCTTTCTCAGTCGGGCTCAATGGAAAGCCCCATGGATTCTTCACGGGAGCTAGAGGGCTACGACAGGGGGATCCTCTTTCATCGTACTTATTTGTGCTCGTCATGGAGGTGCTACACTTGGGTTTTCTCCAGTTGATTGATCAAAAAGGTCCTTTTACGTTTCACTGAAAATGCAAAGCAGCGCGTGTGTTCCAGTTTGGGTTCGCTGACGACCTACTATTGTTAAGCAAGGCTGACATTACATCCATCGGA
>NW_011628140.1:4387-6245 GCF_000512975.1 Sesamum indicum | reverse complement strand
CTATTGTATTGGGACTGGATTTGTCGACCAAGCTTAGCTCGATCATTTGTGGAGGTGAATGGCGATGGCCCACTATATTTTGAGTGACTACCTCCAATCCATGGAGAAGCAGACAGTATTATTTGGAGAGTGGACGGTGGACAACCCTCAACTAAGGCCCTTACTAGATTATTTGATCCACCAGGAACGAAAGTAGACTGGGCTTCCCTACTTTTGGGCTCCTGTACCTCGTCTCGTCACCTCTTCATTTTATGGATGGCAATTCTTGGCAAACTCCCAACGACGGACAAACCATGGCTATCTCATCTCGGTTGTCTTGTGTTGTGTGATGGGGCGATGGAGAATCATACTCACCTTTTCTTCCAATGCCGATATAGTAGACGGTGCCTTTCCGAGATCCGCAAATTGGTTCGATTCCCATGGCCCAACCGAGATTGGGCAAATGACATTGATTGGGCAGCACAAAAATGGAGGGGCAAGCACATTGTCAACCTTGCTTATAGAGCATTGCTAGCTTCTTGTGTTTACCATATTTGGAGGGAGAGGAATCTAAGACGATTCGAGCATCAACAAAGAACAGCGACCACTTTGGCCTCCTTCATTGTTAATGATGTAAAGCAGATGATACTTAGTATTAATCTAGCTTACTCGGTTAGCACATGTGCCTTATACAGACGATGGCGTATCCCACGATTTGTCACGGGAGAAACCAACCCATGAACACAGTGTTGTACTATTTTTATTTAGTTAATGAAATTTATATTTACCCAAAAAAAATATATTTTCAGAAATATGACTAAAGAGTGATCATAACTCACAATCATATGAATCAATCCGTTGACCTGTATTATGACAACCACAGAATTGAGGTCCATGTTAGTATAGTTATATCTATAAATTAATACACATTAGTAGGAATATGATGAAAGCATAAAGCTACATCAACGGGATGACTCAGTAATACCCACTTGGGGCTAAGGCCAACACGGAATAGCAAACCAAGTTGAACAAGCTTATGAGGCTTGAACTGCCTCCTATTGAGACGGTCCAAGAGGGATTCATCGGGAGCAAAGCGGGAATGTATAGAATACTTTTAGTATATTCAGGAGGATTGACTATCCAAACATAAGAAAATTTTCAAGGATTATGAAAATAAATGACAAAATATTACAAAAACATTGACAACTAGTAGAGGGCTTATAACGATGGTCTTCGTCAGCAGAGATTCTTATTCTAGAAGCACGGGGATCCCAAATTAACCTTTCCCTTTGTGAGGTCTAAATATATTATAAAATGAATGTGAAAAAGTCTAAAATATATTAAATCAATTGAAAAAACACACACCCTGAAATCTCACTTTTAGGAACTTAATTCTGCACACGAGTAAGCAAAATATTCATCTTATCCAAACTCGGTTAACTCTCCAAAAAAATATTAATCAACTTATAATACTCTGTACACACTCTATAAATACCTGTGGAGACAAAGGTGCTTGTCTCATACTCATACTATCACATACGCACCAAAACAAACCTAAAGCCCATACCCTCATTTCAAATTCTCTCTTCATCTCAAACTTTGCAACATTTTTTGTAGTTGGAAATGGCTTCAATCAAAGTGGTGTTCTTGGCCACCATGTTGCTAGTCACTTTGGGTTAGTTTCTTTTTTTTTTTTTTCTTAATTATGTATGTCATTACGTACGATAAGACATGAATTTGAGTGTGTCATGACAAAATTATTATCAAATTACTTAATTAAAATTCAGCTCGTTATAGCTCTCCATTTTTCCAATCGTTATTTACAAAAACATAGTTTTCAACTAGTAGCATTTATTTTAATATACAATTAACTTTAAAA
>NW_011628140.1:3955-4314 GCF_000512975.1 Sesamum indicum | reverse complement strand
TATAATATTTTATTATTTTATGAGTGATGATATGCTATATTTTAAATATTTGTGCATGTAATTTAATATAAAAAATATTTGTGCATGTAATTTATAAAAAATATATAAGTTATATAATATTTTATTATTTTATGAGTGATGATATGCTATATTTTAAATATTTGTGCATGTAATTTAATATAAAATATATAAGTTACATAATATTTTATTATTTTTTATGAGTGATGTGTTTGCAAACCAGTTGGGGAAGGGGGCCAAGAATTAAAGATATTGATATTCTCAACCGAGCCCTAATGACAATGAAACTGTGTGATGTCATTAGATGTGACCGAACGTCTATTTGGGTTGAGTGGCTACAG
>NW_011628140.1:0-3944 GCF_000512975.1 Sesamum indicum | reverse complement strand
CTTCGTCTACGCAGACTTATCCAACCAATAGTGGAGTTTCATATTGGTGATGGTAGGACCTTCTCTCTTTGGAAGGATCCATGGCATCACCTTGGACCCCTGATCACTAGATTTCCAAAAGGACCGAGATTACTTGGGCTAGACGATTCCACCAAGCTCCATACGGTTATTGATGAGGGCTAATGGCACTGGCCCCTCATCATAGATTTGGAATGCCTTCGAATTATCTATACATTACCCCAGATTCATGAAGGAGATGATAGAATCATTTGGCGTTTTCTGGATGGGCGACCCACCGCCCAAGCTCTTTACCGACTTGTCAGCCCGACTAGACCGAAAGTAGGCTGATCTTCACTACTTTCGGGTTCGTTTAAAGATTCCACGCATACTTTTATCTTATGGATGGATATTTAGGAAAAATTACTAACGACGGACAAACCATGGCTCACACACATGGGAGGATGTATACTTTGTGATGAGGATGCAGTTGAGACACATTCTCATTTATTCTTCCAATGCCGCTTCAGCAAAAGATGCCTTTCAGCAATACAAGAAATTATTCGATTTGGCTGGCCCAATCGAGCATGGGCAACGGATGTGGAATGGACAGCGAGAAAATGGAGAGGGAAGCATATCATCAATGCTGCATACCGAGCGTTACTTGGATCATTCGTTTACCACTTATGGCGTGAAAGAAACTGCAGACGGTTCCAACAAACTGAGCATACGGCAAATGTATTGGCTTCTTTCATTACCGACGATGTTAGGCAGAGAATTTTGAGTATAAATCTCTCTAGTTCCATTAGTACATGTGCTCTCTATAGACTATGGCGTATCCCTTGGCCTGTCGAGGGGTAACCAATTCACTGTTGTACTGTACTATTTCTACATAATGAAACTTACCTTTACTCAAAAAAAATATTTTATGAGTGATGATGGATCCTTCTTAAGCCTATCATACAATATTGCTGTATCTTGGGCAAGGTTCTTATAGTATGGCCTATATAATTCAAAGTACTATATTTTAAATATTTATGCATGTAATTTAATATAAAAATTATAAGTTATATAATATACTTTTTTATAAAATTAAATTGAGCTTGTGAATAATTTTTTTTGTAAAATATATTTTCATATTGAACTTGTAAATTTTTTTTTTTGTATTATATAGTTTATATAAAGCTATACATTTTGAACATTATTGTTTAAATAAAAATTTGAGTAAAAAATTTAAAATTACTAAAAGTAGTTTTGAGAGAAATTTTTTAATTAAATATACTTAAAAAGTGCAAAAAATATTATAAAAATAAGATAAAAGGGTGTTTTGTTCTGTCAACACTAAATTATTTTTTTACGGGTATATAGTTTATATAAAGCTATACATTTTGAACATTATTGTTTAAATAAAAATTTGAGTAAAAAATTTAAAATTACTAAAAGTAGTTTTGAGAGAAAATTTTTAATTAAATATACTTAAAAAGTGAAACAAAAAATATAAAAATAAGTTAAAAGGGTGTTTTGTTCTGTCAGCACTAAATTATTTTTTTACGGGGACTTTGTTATAATAAACATAATTCAGGGGTCAAAATGTATAATAAAAATTGGCAAAATTTCACTTTTGGTCCCACTAAATAGGGCCATTCTCACTTTTGGTCCCGCGCTTTAGGTGCTCAACACTTGTAGTCCCAAAACCCTAATTTTTTAACACTTTTAGTCCCGCGCTGTTAAAAACTGACGGAAACAGCACGTGACTTGTCACGTGCCGTTAGTCAACTAGTATGGTACATGTTGGTCAACGGCAAAATATCACTTTTGGTCCCACTAGATAGGGTCATTCTCACTTTTGGTCCCACGCTTTACATTTTCAACACTTGTAGTCCCAAAACCCTAATGGAGAGTGGGACCGAGACATTCCAGCACAACAACGGCAAGTTCTCGGCGGTTCCTTGCAGTGAAAGCTTAATCTTCATCAAAAGCAACTCAACATCTGAAGCAGAGTGAGTGAGAGTGAGAAGAATGCAAATGCAGAGAGACAGAGAGGCCTAAGAGCCGCCATGAATAAGGCTTGGAAGGAAAAAGAAACTGAGTGTGAGAGGGTTCTTTGTTTGAGTTGTGTTCATTGAGTCATCCTATAGACCAAATCCTGCAACTTCTCAGTCAAATACCACTGGTATGGTAAAATGCAGAGAGACAGAGAGGCCTAAGAGCCGCCATGAATGAGGTTGGGAAGGAAAAAGAAACTGAGTGTGAGAGGGTTCTTTGTTTGAGCTCGAGCTCGATACATTAACCGAGGTTGAGCTCGAGCTCGAGCTCGATCCATTATTTTCGAGCTCGAACTCGAGCTCGATTTTGTTCCAGAAATTGCAGAAGAATAGAGGTGGGAAGGAGAGGAATTTTACAACATTACATACAAAATTTTTCAGAAATTTTGCTAATCGATAATGGTCTTCCATACAACATTACAACTCTTTTATAAAACCAAACAACAACAACAAGAAATAAACAAATCATTGT
This sequence comes from Sesamum indicum, assembly GCF_000512975.1. NCBI lineage: Eukaryota > Viridiplantae > Streptophyta > Magnoliopsida > Lamiales > Pedaliaceae > Sesamum > Sesamum indicum. The sequence goes on along the minus strand of NW_011628140.1, from coordinate 1,430 downwards.
CCCCTGAAAACATACTCAAACCCAAGAAAAAAATTTAAACAAGATGCTAAAAACACACCCAAACCATCTGATATCGAAATATAAGAGTAATCATTCAAGACGGTGAGCTCGAGCTCAAAGTCGAGTCGGCTCGACTCATCTGCCACCCCTATGACTAATGGCACGTGACTTGTCACATGCCGTTTCTGTCAGTTTTTAACGGAGTGGGTCTAAAGGTGTTAAAAAATTTATATTGCATCTTAATATAAAATACTATTTTATTGATATATATAAAATCAAAAAAAAATATTTTAATTGAAATTGAAAATATAAACAGAATTATATTATTGATGTCTTGGTCATATTAAATTATTTATTTAATTTAGACCTAGCTTATTTAAATAAAGTATTGAATAAAGTATATTCTTCACATTTTTATTTGGCATTCACAATATATATGTATATATCTATACATAAATATGAATAGAAAAAGACACAAATGTTCAATCAAATTGGTCAACCCTTATAACCAATCTTAATATAAAATACTATTTTATTGATATATATAAAATCAAAAAAAATATTTTAATTGAAATTGAAAATATAAATAGAATTATATTGTTGATGTCTTGGTCATATTAAATTATTTATTTAATTTAGACCTAGCTTATTTAAATAAAGTATTGAATAAAGTATATTCTTCACATTTTTATTTGGCATTCACAATATATATGTATATATCTATACATAAATATGAATAGAAAAAGACACAAATGTTCAATCAAATTGGTCAACCCTTATAACCAATTTCTGTCACATCAAAAATACATATACATATATTCAACATTCTCATACCTATATACCTATATTTGGAAACAACTAATCCAAATATATTATCAGTTTTCGCACAAAAACCAATAAAGCATTTCTACCTATTTCCAAATGTTGGAAATTGAAAATGAAAATGAAAACACAACCAAACGGGCCCTAGGATTTTGGGACTACAAGTGTTGAACACGTAAAGCGTGGGACCAAAAGTGAGAATAACGCTATCTAGTGGGATCAAAAGTGATATTTTCCCATTGACCAACATGGACCATACCAGCTGACTAACGGCACGTGCGTGTCATGTGCCGTTTCCATCAGTTTTTAACAGTGTGGGACTAAAAGTGTTCAAAAATTAGGGTTTTAGGACTATAAGTGTTGAGCACCTAAAGCGCGGGACCAAAAGTGAGAATGGCCCTATTTAGTGGGACCAAAAGTGAAATTTTGCCATAAAAATTTTATAATTTTGTAAAAGGTTTATTAGCGGTAAGATGGCCGCATGGTAAAACATCTTTCAACTCTCTCTCTCTCTAGGGTTTTGTTTTTCATTGATTACACGAAAAATTCCCCAATTGGTCGTATCTATTCGATCGAAATGGTAAGCAAATGCGCGTTCCTGATTTCCA
>NW_011628139.1:77738-81207 GCF_000512975.1 Sesamum indicum | reverse complement strand
GAATTTTATAATCAAATATAGAACCAAAATTATAAAGGCCATAATGTCACATGCTCATTTTTTGTTAAAATATCTAACGGAAAGGTGATATGGGTCCAAAAGTGTTTAGAAATTACGAAAACAACAGTGAGAATTCAATAACTAATAAAATAAAAAATAAAAAGACCCTAAATTATGGGACAAATAATATTATTTTCCCATTATTCATATTAGAAATAAATGTGAAAGAATACTTCAAAATATAAAATTTTAAATAAAAAAATTATTTTAAAAAACATTCCTTATGCAATCAAATAATATATCAATTTTGACCACAAAATTTTATTCCACGTGAGAAACTAATTAAATAATGTAGTCATTTACTTTATATTATAAGAATAAACAAGCACGTTGATGCTAGTAAACATCATATCAATAATATAAATATTATTTATAATACATAAATTTGTACTATATAGAGAAAATAGGGTAGACAAGAAAGGGACAGTTTTGATACCGTTGCATCAATTTTTTATTATTTTAAAAATATCCTTCAATTTTTCAACTAATAAAATAATTAATTTATTAAAGTTTTCAAATTTATATTAACTCAATTGTCCAATTAATATATTATATATATATATTTATAATATACTTTCAAATGTAAAAGTTTATGTATTATGCGCAAGCAAAAACGACATGCCATGATGGCTAATATATATTCAAAAACACTTATATAATGGAGCGAGGAAAAATGTTGACAAGTAAATTCTTAACAAAAAAGAAAACATATTAATTTATTATTAATTTTATACTAACAATTTACATATTTATTAAAATTTATCTAGACTAAAAATAGCATATCATTTAATTATTTTATGTTGAAAAGAATTTGGGATGAAATTTGTTATACTTTGATTTTTGAGGGACCAATATCCTATTTAGACTATAAATAGTAGGAGTGAAAAGTAATAAGGATATATTGATCAACTTAATTGAAATCTTTAAATAAAGAGTAATTGAAGGTTTTAATCATAAAATAAAACAACAATTTGAAAAAAAAGTTTGTTTGCAATATTTATATGTTTGTGTTGGAGATAATGTGGTATAACTCATTATAGGAGACGTGGATAGAGTGAAAAGACCGAACCACTATCTATTGGATAGCTAAAAGCGTTCTAAAGTTGAGGTAAGTAAATAATTAGTATTATCTATATATGTCCTCTTTATTTGTGGTATTACTACTATATGAATTTGTGGTTCATGCTGACATTGATTTATTTGAAAATATATGAGTGGTGAATAATTTGATTTGATTGACGATATTGTGTACGTGGAATGAGGAAATACGTTGAAATATTATGTTTTTTGTTTGATGTGTTGTGGATGTCTGAAAATGAGATGTTTATATATTGTTTTACGTTACTAGTTGCTTACAAGAATGGTGATATATGGAAATGAGGGAGCGGTGGAAATTAAATGTAATTGTGGTATGAATACCCCTTGATGTGTTGAAAAGTCTATAAGGCGAAATGATGTGAAAAGAGCGATGCTGCGATATGAAAAAGATGTGATATGAAAAGAGCGATGCTGCGATGTAAAAGAGGTGTGATGTGAAATAAAAGAGCTATGATGCGAAATGAGATTGATGAGCCGGCTGTCAAGGGGATTCACTTAAACTTATATAACAATAAGATTGAGTTGACGGGAAACACACAATATCACCTTCTGGCAAGCAAACTAGGAAAAAGGAAGTTTAATTGATTGTTTTATTATGAGATAGCTCTGTGGTGTACTACAACTGATTATGTTGGAATTTAATTGACTGTATTCAATGCATGTTGCCTACTTATCTTATTTGGGTTGTGTTTAATATACATATATAGATAGGGCTGGTTATTTACTTATTGAGTGACAGGCTCATCCTTCTGCTGACATTTTCTTTTAGGAGTAGACTTTGAGGTGTCTGACTGTTGAAAAATAGTTCTACGCGCTATACTCAGGCAGGTCGGGCTAGTATGTTGTTTTCTCCTCTTTGTCAGTTAGAGTACAAAACACATTTTGTTGTATAAATAGAACGTAAGCATGGAGATTACTTATGATGGACTACTTGTGGTGTTTGATGTGCATATATGATGTTGTAGGTTGATTACGCTTGTTATGACGTTGGGGTTACGTATACATATGGATTAAATTATTATGTGCATTTATATTTATAAACACAATGATTACTATAAGTATGACGTTAAGCGTAGATATAGCCCTTGTAGCGAAGGGGGTGCTACACTGGACCCCTGCATTTGTATGGTAATTTTACTAACACTGGACCCCTGCATTTGTATGGTAATTTTACTAACCGTAATAATAACTACAAGTTAGTATAAAAGGGACACAAACTTGCTTTAATAAAACCGTGCAAAACAGCTAAATTTTGAACATTCTCAGAATTCTACGAAACTTGACCCAAACGTAGGTCTAGACCCATGCATTTGTGTGGTAAATTTACTAACCGTAATAATAATTACGAGTTAGTATGAAAGGGTGGAGATGTTTCTGATATTGCTGCACTTAAATGGTTAAGTTTTGCCAAACAAGCTTCAATACGTAGTGCACTATTAATTGTCCTCCAATGGTATCTCACATCCAATTATGATAGATTTAGCAATCTTGTTATCTTCTAGGTTTGTTTTCTTTTCTTCTTACAGTGAACCTCTTCTTGTATCACTCAAAAAATGGTCTCCTTTTGAGTTGAGTTACTTAAGAAGGTTCCACATGTATTAAATTATGGATAAAAAAGCACTAGCTACTGGCCAAATATCTTAAAAGCCGCACGAAGTCCCTTAGATTTTTAGATCATTTCGGTAACAAGCCTTATGTCACTCATATTTGCTTTTATTGTTTGATGCTTTTCTCTCCCATATTATTTGTATGTTGTATGTGCTTTGAGGTAGATACACATCATATTTACATGCTAATGTACAATTTGGGCCATTTTATTGTAGTGCAGTCAGCTTTTCTTTTAATGATCATCATCGATCTCTCTCGTTCTCTTTTAACCCTACATGTCAATTTATTTTGCAATCTACATAGAGGACGTTTCTAAGGAACAAGAAGAATGTGAGGTTTATAAGGTGACTCTTATGCAATACGATAATTTTCTGTGTACAAGTACTGTTAATGATTGAAAGGCCCTCATGGTATGTTCTCTTGTTTTCATCTTCCTACGAATTTGAATTATAAAATTATGCCACATGACTTCTGGCTTTATGTGTTCTCTTTATCCATTTGTGCTATCTCTTTGAATAGACAAAGTGCCAAAGCCCATATATGTCGCATGTAATTTTATTTTGTGTTACTCAAGTGTATAAACTTGGTTGTGGAATATACTAATTACAGTGCAACAAATAATAGGATCATTCTGATATAATATATATGTTTGTTCTTTGAACTGTACGTTGTTGTCGACAAGTCAATGACTTTGGATAAGCTA
>NW_011628139.1:62397-77555 GCF_000512975.1 Sesamum indicum | reverse complement strand
TAATTTCAAATAGAACTAGAAATCCATATCTATATCTATCTACATTGACTTCTATGTAAAATTTATGAAGAGGACAAACAATTTATTACCGTTTTTAATTTGACTAAACTAACCTTTTAATAATTATATTAAGTAGTCCTTTTGAGTTGAATTACTTAAGAAGGTTCCATATGCAGTAAATTATGGATAAAACACACCAGGTACTGGCCAAATATTTTTAAAACCGCACAAAGCCCCTAAGAGTTTTAGATCATTTCTATAAAAAGTCTTATGTCACTCGTATTTGGTTTTATTATTTAGATGTTTTTCTCTCCCAAATAATTTATTTGTTGTATGTGCTTCTGAGGTACACATCATATTTATATGGCGATGGACAATTTGGGCCGTTTTATTGTAGTGTAGTTAGCTTTTCTTGTGATGATTATCATCGATCTCCCTCGTTCTCTTTTAACCATACATGTCAATTTATTTTGCAATCTACACAGAGGATGTTTGTAAGGTACAAGACGAATGTGAGGTTTATAAGGTAAGTGTTGTGCAACGCTATAATTGTCTGCATGCAGGTAGCCAGGTACTCTTAATGATTCAAAGGCCTCATGCTATGTTCTCTTGTTTTCATCTTATTATGAATTTGAATTATAAAAGCATGCTCCACGTTTGGCTCTACGTGTTCTCTTTATGCATTTATGCTATCTCTTCAAATAGAACAAGTGCCAGAGCCCATATATGTAGTATGTAATTTTATTTTGTTCGACTCAAGTGAATAAACTTGTCCATGGAATATACTAATTATAATGCAACAAATAATAGGATCATTCTGATGTAATATGTTTGTTTGCTCTTTGAACTCTACGTTTTAATCAACAAATCAATGACTTTGGATAAGCCAAGGTAAATTATTAATGGTCATTGATTTCCCACACTTCTAAGGAACAAGAACGAGAAGAATGTGAGGTTTATAGGTTAAGTTTTAGCAGTGAGAAAATTTTCTACATTAAGTTTCTCGTAATGATTTAAAGACCTCATATGTTCTCTAGTTTCATATTACCATGAATTTGACTGATAAAAGTATGCTCCATGACTTGTTGCTTCACTTGTTCTCTTTATGTGCATGTTTCAATGCTTTAAAATATTAGAACCTTGAAAATATTTGTTGCTTTTATATACACTGAAAGCATAATCTATTGCATATCCTTTAATTTATAAAAGTGTGTATACATGATACAAAAAAAGATGTGAGAAATGATAGAGATTGATTTGGCTGATTGGATGTAAGAAATATTGGAGATTAGATTTGGGTTTACCGGAGGCCATCATAAACTTAATTTGAAATAGGACTAGATATCTATATCTATATCTATCTACATTTACTTCTGTGTAAAACTTACGAATGGGACAAATAATTTCTTACCGGTTTTCATTTAACTAAACTAACCTTTTAATAATTATATTACGTAATCCTTGTGAGTTGAGTTACATAAGAAGATTCCACATGTAGTAAATTATAGATAAAAACACACCACATACTGGCCAAATATCTTCAAAGCCGTATGAAGCCCCTAAGACTTTTAGATCGTTTCTGTAAAAAATCTTATGTCACTCGTATTTGGTTTTATTGTTTAGATGTTTTTCTCTCCCACATAATTTGTTTATTGTATGTGCTTCTGAGGTACACATCATATTTATATGCCTAAGAACAATTTGGGCCATTTTATTTTAGTGCAATCGGCTTTTCCTTGATGATGATCATCGATCTCCCTCAATTATTTGGCAATCCACACGGGACGTTTCTAAGGAGCAAGAAGAAAGTGAGGTTTATAAGGTAACTATTGTGATAATTTTCTGCACGCGGGTACTCTTAATGATTCAAAGGCCTCATGGTATGTTATTGTAAACTATGTTCTCTTTAAGCATTTATGCTATCTCTCCGAAGAGATCAAGTGCCAGAGCCCATATATATAGCATGTAATTTTATATTGCGTGATTTAAGTGTATAAACTTGGCCATGCACTAATTACAATACAACAAATTATAGGATCCTTATGATGTAATATATGTGTTTGCGCTTTGAACTCTACATTGTTTTCAGCAAAACAATGAATTTTGATAAGCTACGCTAATCTTTATCGATTGGAATGACCATAAATTTTATCTGAAATAGATCTACTTAAATATCTACATCTATATAAAAAGTATGAATAGCACTACACATTTCTTGCAATTTTTAGTTTGACTAAACTAACCTTATAATAAATTTAATAATTTTATTACATTGAATTGCGTTACTTGAGAAGAAAATCAGTAGCTACTGACCAAATATCTTGAGAGCCACATGAAGCCTCTTAAATTCTTAGATCATTTCGGTAACAAGTCTTATGTCATTTGTATTTAGTTTTATTGTTGAGATGCTTTTCTCTCTCACGTTATTTGTTTGGTATATGTGCTTCTGAGGTAGAGACGCATCAAATTTATATGCCAAAGGACAATAGTCAGCTTTTCTATCAATTATGATGGATCTTCCTAGTTCTTTTTTAACACTACATGTCGATCTATTTCACAATCTACACTAAGGATGTGCCTGAAGAACAACAAGAATGTGAGTTTTATAAAGTAAGTGTGGTGCAATACAAAAATTTTATATTTGGAGCTTCTCTTAATGATTCAAAGGCCTCATGGTATGCCCTCTTATTTTTCAGTTTATCACGAATTGGAATGATAAAAAGTATGGTCCATAATTTCTGGCTTCGCTTGTTCTCTTTATGTTCATATTTCATGCTTTTAAAATATTAGTACTTGTAAAATATTTGCTACTCTTGCATATACTGAAAGCATAGTCTATGCTATATTGTTACTTTAATTTCTAAAAGTACTATTGTTATATATTATATTTGTATATAGATATATATATGCATATATTTTCATATTTATATACAAGACATAAATGTGTGCATGATACATAAAAAAATTTAAAAAATAATAGAGATTGGATTTGGCTGATTGGATGCAACAAATATTAGAGATTGGATATGGGTTGACTGTACGTCCATCATAAACTTAGTGTAACTAGAACTATATATCTAAATCTGTACCTATATATATTTATATTTATATAAAAAGTATGAATAGCACTAAACATTTCTTGCAATTTTTAGTTTGACTAAACTAACCTTATAATAAATTTAAAATTATATTACATAGTCCTTTCAAGTTGGGTTACTTGAGAAGATTTCAGATGTAGTAAATTATCTATAAAACTCATTAGCTACTAGCCAAATTATTTGGTTTTATTGTTTAGATGCTTTTCTCTCACACATTTATTTGTTTGTTGTATGTGCTTCCGAGTTAGATACGAATCATGTTTATATGCCAAAAGATAAGTTGGGCTGTTTTATTTTATTGTTATCAGCTTTTCTATCGATGATCATCAATCTCCCTGGTCCTACATTAACCCCACATGTCAATTTCTTTTGATCCGTAGTTATGTTATGTTGTCACTGTTATTTGGTTTTATTGTTTAGATGCTTTCTCTACCACATTATTTGTTTATTGTATGTATTTCTGCGCTAGATACACATCATATTTACGCCAAAAGACAAGTTGGGTTGTTTTATATTATTGCAGTCAGCTTTTCTATTGATGATCATTGATCTCTGCTTATTTTGTTTTAACTCCACATGTCTATTTATTTTACAATCTATATAGAGGACATTTCTAAGGAACAAGAAGTATATGAGGTTTGTGAGGTATGTGTTGTGCATAACCTGTCTATCTATTTTGCAATCTACATAGAGGATGTTTCTAAATAACAAGAATGTGAGGTTTATAAGGTAAGTGATGAATACTCAAAATTTTCTTCAATATTTTTAAGTTCACTTTGCTCTTTCGATTCTTCTGATTTAGAGGATTTTTCTTTTTCCGAAAATATTACATTGAGTATTTCTTGTTTTTCTTCTTCTTGTAAATTAAAATTATTTATTTTCTTTTTTAGCCTTCTAGCTTTTTTGTTTCTGCATCTATTTGCAAGATGATCTGTTTCTCCATAAATATAGCATCTTCTTATTTTCTTTGTGGTATTATTTTTAGCAAAAAATTAACAATACCATTTCAAAAAGTAATAAAAACAAATAATTTATTAAATTATAGAGAGGGGACATTTTTGTGCCAACAATAATAATATTTTGAGTGGTATTATCTATGTTAACACTATTATTGTAAATTTGAATTCTGATTATTACAAATAACTTAAATTTAGTTTAAGTTTGAAACGAAATAATAAGTCATATTTAAAAAAATAAATATGAAGGGGTTAAAATATATTCAGCTGCTACCAATTATAACAATAATTTATTATTTTTTATTTATAAAAATTAAAATTTCTCAATTTATTTTAATAATTTCATGTTGTTAACCGAATAATTATTCAATCTCAAAGTAATAGAAAGAAGATAATATTTCTCTCAAATAGAAATAAGGGCTATATACATATTTTAACTAGCTTGACTTTTTCTAAATTAGTAGATATAAAAGTAACTTTATGATCGGATAAAAACCCTCCATGCTTAGAATAATAATATTATTCTTAATATATTTTAGTATTTTGCACATTAAATTATCATTATATTATTTTTTTAACTATGATGAAATTTCAAAAGGCGAGGAGCTTAAAAAATTCATCCATATATTCCTTGTACCCATTTATTATTTAAGTTAAAGTTTTTCTGGTGTATTTGTAGTACATATTCAAAATTAATTAATGAATGAGTACAATAAACTAATAAACTCTCTCGAATATTTTAAATTAATTTGATAATAAAATTAAGTTATTTTGTTTTTTAAGATAAATCATTTAAATAACTTTATAAATATATATTTTAAAAAAATGGTAAAATATATTTTTTAATTTTTTAATCCTAACAAATTATCATTAAGCATATATATATATATATATTTACTGTCAGTTTCTTTTCAATTTTATATATGGAGTTCTTAGGATATTAAACTTGTTATGTATTTATTTAATGTATAAAATATTAAAATATATTGGGAATAATATTATTTTTCAAGTCGAGGGGCAAATTTATTCAACAGGGATAAATTTAACATTTGATTGTTTAGGAAGTAAATGTTACTCTTTACAAAATAATTTAGAGGGTAAAATTGTATTTAAACCCACAAATAATTATTACTTGAAAAATTATTTATTATTTAGATAAAGCTAAATTTTCTCTGATCTTGTAATTTTAAAAAATAATCTTTATTAAATAATTTATGTTGGTTTATTAAATATTTTAAATCAAAAAATACTTCAATATTTATATGGGATACAAGTAATTATATTTATTATCTAAGAATTATTTACTATTCATACAAAAATAAATTATTTAATTCTATTAATGCCAATAACTAATTATCTTTTCAGGTTTTGTACCAATTATGGGTGACAAATTTTTGTACTTGCTTAGTTATTTTTATTGTGTTCCGTTTTAGCTATATCCCTGTTGTATAGTAGGGTAAATTATATTTTGTCATTTGAATTATGCCCATTTACACCTTATTAATTTACCATTTTAACTTTGTAAAATTTACAGCTGTTATATATAATTATTTTTTTGTTGATCTTTTTGTCGAAAAAATATCACATACTTTGTATATGTAAAAATATCACATCATGTAACCCTTAAAATATCAAATGTCTACTGAAATTTATGTTTTTTCGAAAAAAATTGGTTGAAAAATAGTTATTAAAAGCAAAGTTCAAGATTTTATAAGGTAGAGATGGTAAGTTACACAAAAAAATAAATAAATAAATTTAGATGACAAAGTGTAAGAACAGATATATTTTGGATGATTGTTATAATAAAATATAATTAATTCTATATTTTATCATTAATTGATATTGTTTATTCATAATTATTATATAGTCAATTTATATGGTGATATCGTGTATCGAGATGGATAAATTAGTTTTATTTATTAACATAAGTCGAATTCAAAAGTAAAAAAGAAATAATTTAGTATTACTATAAAAATAAAGTTCTTTAATTTTTATGTACATATATTTTATTCATTATGTAAGTTGTTATTATTATTTTGAAATTTTAATTACCAAAATTTAAATTTTGCGGTTAAAGTTTATAATCAAACTAATTATAATTATAATTTTTCATTTATCATTTTTAAAAAGTAAATTTCTCTGATTATATTTTAAAATTTTAATAATTCAATTAAAAAAGTAACAGAGAGAAGTTAACATTTTTCTCAAATAGAAATAAGTGCTAAATACATTCTGTTCTGAATTATCATTGATGTAACATTAATTCTCTAAACTAACAAATATAGCATAGCTTTTTGGTTGGATGAAAATCTTTTAATGTATTTTAGTATTTTGGACATAAAATTGTCATTAAATTATACTAAACTGATTCGTGCGGACCGTCATATGGAAGCCTTAGAGGCTTGGTCGATATGACTTGAGTACCCGGCTCCAATAGTACGGGAGTAGTCCGCAGAGTTGAGGAATCACGACAGTCACATACATACGATTACTGTATCTTGGATCTGTGCGAGAGGTAATTGTGTCACAGACATGTTCATCACAAGCCTTGTACAGTGCAATTAGAGTATGTAGCAAGGACGGTAAGTTCTAAGAAGAGAATCCATCCCCTATCAGTATGTGATAGAAGTATCTCCTATGCACTTGGAGATGCTTTCACGCTCTATTAATCGGTGGCCATAGTCGTTGAATGGATAGGAAAAGGAGGTTCTTATATCGAGAAACTTGGCGTGACATGATCTCAAGTATTAAGCATAGAAGCTTAGTCCAGGATGGGAACTGACACCTAAGTCCATACTTAGACTAAGGCCAGGAGACAGTAGACGGAAGGACCATATCCGTATGGACTCGGGAGCCTAAATGTTCACACGAAAATTCACCTAATCTCTAGTGTCATGGACCATTGCTAGACGGTCACCCATCATGACGGGCTTTCTTGATTAAGGGTTAATCAAGAAATATTAATTAAATTATATTTAATTAATAATAGTGTTGGACATTAGCCCAAATATAGCTGAAAGGTGAACCTAAAGAGTCATGCACAAATCATCGAGAAAGCTTCTACTTTTAGTTTCCCAACCATAGCCTCGTGTGATTATATTTTATCATTGCGTAAATAATTCATACACATCGAATGCCTGGGAATGGGTACACCCATTGGATTCGTTTGTTTCTACACTTCAATTTTATTATTATGCATTTATATTTATCGCTTCCGCTAGCGTGTTTTCGGCCCGTACTATGCGATCTTTCAAGTGGTATCAGAGTCCAATTCGATGTAGAGACTATCGGTTTTATGTGAATAAGTTGAAAGCACCGGAAAGTGAGAGTGGATCGGCCTGGGAACTCGCGATCGAAAGCGGTAATAACAAAATGCATAAATTAAAATGGAAACACAATAAAACAATAATTCCAAGGGGTGTACCCTTGGGAGTTCCCGGGTGTTCGATGTAGTTAATATTAATAAACGACAATAATAAAAGTAACGGGGCTAATGGTTGAATGAAATGCGAGAGGTACATAAATCATAAATCAAGATTACCTCTTTAATTTGATTTACTCGAACCTCCTTCGTTTGACCCGTTCACGCGAGGCTTCAACATAGAAGCTCTCTAAAGTTGTGTTGACACTACACATGTATTGGAATCCCTCAATTCTCTTTGCTAGAAAAAAAATTAGGGAGAAAAATACACACCGAGTGTCTATGCAAGAGAGGTGGTAGGCCGAGTGGTGGAGACTGAGAGGAAATTATCTTTCTTGTTTTGTTATGTATTCATTATCATTCCAAATGACTAATACACATATATGTACCTTGAATGTATGTATTAAAATATGTCTAGGTTCATTTAACCATCCATAAGGTAATAAAATCCTTTGTTCCAAATAACGGATGACTAACATGGCACTTTCCAAAAGTGAATTTGTTAGTCAATAATTTCTTTTTCTAATCATTTCCGCCAACTTAATTAATAGGCTTGGGATGATTTTAATTATTTAAAATTCAAGGCTCAATCAATCTTAATTAAATCTAATTTAATTAAAGTCCACTAAATTAAGTCCATCATATATTTAATCCAATTAAATATATGAGCCCAATAAGCCTTTATTAATTAATAAGTCCAACTTATTAAATAATAAGGACAAACCCAATATAAATTAATCCTATTAATTTATCTTTGGTTTTATCCATCCAATGGATCCCTCTTATTTACAAGTAATCCAATTACTTACGGAATTAATTCCCAATTAATTTCTTGTCCCTTCTCGATGATTTGTATGTGACTCTTTAGGTTCACCTTTCAGGTCGACTTGGGTTAGTGTCAAACACTATTATTAATTACAATTTAATTAATAATTGTTCACCATCCTTTGATCAAGAAAGTCCGTCACCATGGGTAGCCGTCTAGGAACCTCTTTTTCCCAAACTGAGATCACTTTACCCAAACTGCTCGACAAAGGAACCTCTTTTTCCCATTCGACCAATGACTGTGGCAACATTTTATAGAGCGTTAATGCATCTCCAAGTGCATAGGAGATACTTTTATCATGTTTTGACAGCGAACGAATCCTCTTCTTAAAACTCACCATCCTCACTACATACTTTGACTGCGCTAGACAAGGCTTATGATGACCACATTTGAGACACGATCACCTATCATACAAATCTAAGATACAATCATCACATGCACGTGACTGTCATAATTCCTCAAGTTTGAGGACTAATCCCATACTATCAGAGTTGGGAACTCAAGTCATACTGGCCAAGCTTCCAAAGCTTCCATATGATGATCCCCATGAGTCAGTTTAGTCAATTCGATATCTAGCTAATCAATCCATTAAGATCGCCTAGACATCCCACATCTGTTGTCGATAAAACACGGCACTCATCGAATGAATGTGACTCTTAATGCAAGTCTTAATAGGACTCTCGATGCCCAGTCTCAAGGTCCTCGACTTGGAATATTTCAAACCCAACCCTAAGCAGTTGGTTTCATGACGGCCATCCAATGCACAGTCCAATTGTTGTACGGTTGTTAAAACGGTTTGTGGGCATCTGTTGTGGCGTCCAAGCAGTGCTTTATATAATTTGATAAGCACAACAGATACCTGTGTTGAAGATGAATACTACCATATTCGGACAATATCTCTTAAATAAGATTGCTTGAATGATTTTTCAAAACCGCCAATGCAATTGGCTTTTGGTCAGCAATTCCAGCATAAGCATGGCAACATGTTTTAACGGCTTTCGAAGCATATTTTAATTGCTTATTGTATTGATAATTATGTATAGAAATTAACTTGTTTAATTTTGTGATTAATTGGATGATTTTAGTATTCAAGAAAAATTGGATAAGCACACTGTCGGCCGCCCAAGCAGGCTAGGCGCGTGGCCCTCTGCGCGTTGTTGCATGCCGATGATGGTTGGCTGGGCCATTTTTCACCATTCCTCAGGAAAATTGAATTTTCTAAATTTCTACAAATTTTATGAAAATTGTTAATTTCTGCTGATTTAATTTTAAATTAAATTGAATATTTTTAAATTAAATTGCTTTATTAATATGGTTTATATTTGTGCATTGGATATACATATTTTGATCATTCTTTTGATTGCAATTTTAAACTTGCATTTTCTGCATATAACTTTTTTTTTATGATATCGAATATCATGATTTTTAAAATACATAAAATGTATTATTTTTCAGTTTAGCGTGTTTAATTGGATTATTATGCTAGTTGGATAAAAATGGATAATCATAGAGCCCTTGTCTATTTGGATGTGTTTAATTATTCTGTTTATGTTGGGTGGGCCCGTGTGTCCTTTTCATTATCTCTCTATTTCTCTCGGTTTTGCCTTGGAATATAAGGTTTGCTTTCCTCCCCAATACGTACTCCCCCCGACTATTGATCAGGTTTTCTTTTTAAGTTGTAATGAGAGTAGAATAGGTTTTTGGTAAGGATTTTTATTTTTACGAAAACAAGTCCATGGAGAAGAAGGTCCATGAAGGAGGAAGCCCACAGAGAAGGAGGCACCACAGGGGACCTACAAGGATCATCTTCTTTTTAAGTTGTAATGAGAGTAGAATAGGTTTTTGGTGAGGATTTTTATTTTTACAAAAACAAGTCCATGGAGAAGAAGGTCCATGAAGGAGGAAGCCCACAGAGAAGGAGGCACCACAGGGGACCTACAAGGATCATCTATATGTTGATAGGTAAATTACATTTGTAATAGCATAGGGCCACCCTAGACAAACCTTAGACTTACTGTGGGCTCAGTGGGCTGCATAGGTTGGGTTGTGATCATCCAACAGGGGTATGCTTAATTTTGTTGCATACGATGTGTTTAATGCTTTCATTTAAATGCGTTTAAATATTTGATGTTTGTGCATGCAGACATTATTGTGATGAGGTCTCGGTCAAATAATAAAAAAATTAACTCTCACTTCATTGGACCAAGTTAAAGTGTTAGGGACCAAATAGACTTGGATTAAGATGGTTTAATATGTCTAAGGTTTCCACCTACAATAATGTGGTGAGGAAGCTACCACTACCCAAATATGGTATCACAACTAAATATGGTCTCACAAGTTGTGGCACATTTGGATTAGAGGCAAGCTGCACTATTATTGTAAACAAAGGAATGCGCTCACTGTTTTCCTGTCTCACTAGTTGTGGGGGGCGATAGCTGAGGTGTGGTTTAGTTATAGGTTGAGCTCGACACTAATTAAATATTAAGCCCATAATAGACTTGGATCGAAATGACTTTTAGATCTGTCCAGGCCTTCCATCCATAAGAATATCATGAGGAAGCTACGGCTATCCAAGTGTGGTCTCATGAGTCATGGCATATTTGGAATAGAACTGAATTATTGTTATTAATAAAGGAACACGCTCATTTCCCTGTCTCATGAGTCGTGGCGGGCAAAAATTGAGGTGTGATTTGCTTTATGGGTCAGGCTTAACACTGAGTAGCATGATTCGCTTAGAGTCCTCAAAATCATGTAAAGAAGTGAGGCAAAACATCTTGGGGGAATCTCATGGAATGAGAATAGTATTGGTTGCCTCCCACAAGGTCTTTTCCATGTGAGTCGTAAAAGCATCGCATGATAAATTGTTCTTGTGGATCCCAAGCCCACTAGGAAAGGATTTCACAAAATCCGACTTGATAGTGGTGGGATTTTGTAGAAATAGTGGGAGAATTTAATGACTAAAAGACCAAGTCTTTAACTCAAAACAATATTGCAATAATCTACTTATTATTTCTGATCTGCATATAGAATGCATGTATTAGATTCATTTTCAAATTTATTTTTGAGATTTATTTCATTTAATGGAACTTAAATAATTAAATTAGCTGGAAAGTCATAGGATTATACTCGATTTTCGAACCTGACTTATTTCATGGATAAGCTACTTCCATCGGAATTGAAAAAGGAGTCCTTGCTTTAAAAAGAACGTTTTGATGTTCGGGATTAAGGGATAAAAAAGAACGTTTTGATGTTCGGGATTAAGGGATAAGGACAATTGTAAGGTCCGCAACATCATACCTGCTTCGTCTGTTTAATAAATGCTCCACATAAATCAAATCTATACGGCACCACACTGGCACATTAGATATGCCGCAATGGAAGCATTTTTTTAAGCCAAGATGAGTGAAGCTCGTCTGTAACTAAACATTGGGTTAAGATGCAATCTCGTATGAAGAAGCTCTCTGTAACTAAACATTGGGTTAAGATGCAATCTCGTATGAAGAAGCTCTAAAACCTCAATGTTGATCTTAAAGGGTGATGTACATTGAGTAACCCTTCAGTTTCTTCATCCCTCCTTTCTACCTATTTATCATGAACTCTAAATAGGCTTAAAAAGACCATATTTGAGTTGATAAAAACGTTCCAACATGAGGCATTGATTTAAAGAATCTGTGCCATCGGTGTTGAATTTGGAGACTTTGCCCTCAAGAGCCAAAGGCAAGGGTGTCGAACGCCGAATGAGGAAGAAGGATGGAGCAAAGTTAGCCAATGCAAGAGCTTTCACTGCTACTGTAGCCTTGGGCAAGGGTAAAAGAAAATAAAAAATGGTTCTACAGTTAGAATTCACATATGATGTTTACATAAAATTGCCAGAGAGATAGGAAGAGGGAGTAGTGTGAACTCTCCTTCACCCGAGCTATGGCATTTGATTGAGCAAACATGATTACTATTCATATTCTCACATATTGGACACTTGCTATCGTAGCGCATTTCTGCAAATGGTTTGCAGAAATGAAAAAGAATAAAACATTAAGACATATAGTCTTAAAGTTAGGGGATGACTAGGCCATTACTGCAAAAGATATAAGAATAAGTGAACTTAACAATTAGTGTTCATGTTAATAATATGCAATTATGTAACCCAGTATGATCAAGTACAAACTTGATCAATAAAATATTCTTTTGAGTCTACTGAGTTATTAAATTATTGTACTTCATGTCATAATTGAATTATGCAAGCTCAAAATAAATGACTAAACGGTTTAAGAAAAAAACTTACAGAGAATGGCATGCATGAGTAGGTCATATCCCTCTAGTTAGTATAAGTAGGTTGGTAAATTCAAAGAGTCTAACAATATACGATTTGAGTTTACTAACTTATGAATCCTCCTGAGAAGTAAGAAAGCCATGAAAGCACTTTATGGGACAAAGAATGCTTGTAAAAAATAATGTATTGGATTAGATCCAAGATAGACATCTATAAGTTACTAAATACACAAATACTAGTAGAGGGTTCACAAGTCTAAGGACTTCTGGAAAGTTCGGAGAAATTAACTTAAGGAGGAGAACCAAACTGGTTGCGGAGACAAACCCTTCAATGGGATCGAAGTGGTACGTATTTAGTGGGAGTTCTTGAAATATCCAAATGAGAATGAAATTCTCACACAATGAAATTCCTCCGAAAGAGACGATGTTGAACTATCTCTAGTAAGGAAGAAATTGAACCTTGATTGGACATGGTTTGATCGGTGTTTCACAAATTTACCTGGACCATTTGGATATGGACTTTCGAAAACCGTTAAGTCGAAAAACATGGCGGTTTCTTAAGGTCGCAATCTAGACATCATATTTGATACGGATTGGAAAACCTATGTCCTACAAAAGATCTTGAGTATGAAGAATGGTCCTGCATACATCAAAGGACTAGTGGGAGGCAAATTAGAGTTAGAGTCTAATTTATACAGGTTCATTATCAATTAATGCAAATATTATTTATAATCAAAACTTCTCTGACCATATTTAGGTTCTCCAAAGGACGATCAGAAAGCTCCAGTTACCTAAAAGGTACGAGTTTTTTAATCTGATCGGAAAGGAAAAGTGATGTAAGACATTAATTCGAATTATTTGGTTTGGAGCCATAGAAATTGGCTATGGAGTTCGAACTAGGTTTGAATGTCCTGTGTCTAGGATGCTTGTTTTGACAAGTTCATAAGGTACATGACTCTGTCAAGAACAAGGTGGAAGGTTAGTGGGAGCTCAATTGTGTTCCTAATATTTTAGATGTTAAAAACAACTTTGATCATTTGGAATGATAAAAAGATGTTATGGGACTCTGAAATACGAATATTGTTTATAAAATCCTCCATATAAGAATTGGATTCCTATCTAGAGATAAGCTATCCAAGATTCAGTAGTAGTAGATTGATGAGGAGCTTATATGTGTGAGATCCCCTATGTCTTTGCTGTAACCAGCATTGGAATGTTGTTTGGTACACTAAGCCCGCAAGAGATAGCTATTGAAGGGCCATCTTTAATACCTGAATAATGATTAAAGAAGAGCTTTTGCCACACATAAATGGAGAGTTGATTCTGGAAGGCTAGGTAAGGGATTAGCAAAGGGTTTGGAGAAAATGAACTTGCACACAATAGTTAAAAAATATTTACATAGAGCACAATAGAAAATTATAGCACCAAGCAATTTTTACCCTAAATATTATTCCAACAGAAATGGAAGTAGTAAGGTTTTAGATCTTACCAAGACGCCATTAAAGAAAATCAATGCTTTGATACCATTGTTGGGAGTAAACCCCTTCAGTAGTGAGCCCAGAGAAACATATTCCTAACTCAACTATTATAAAGAATAATGGGTTACAAAAACCTGTAAGATTACAAATCAATATACAGAGATATAAGAATATATATTACAGACCTACAAATAATATTACAGAAACAGCAAAAGGGTTTTTTGGCTCAGAGAGCCTAATCCGAAGAGAAAAAGCCCCCTGCCACAAAGACCGCCAACCTTTTACGGTTGCTCAGTACTCAAACAAAAAGAACTAGAAAACTTAGGCCGCATGACCCACTTGAAACCACAAAGGTTTCTTACACAGAAGATGGGTTCACAATGAACGTTTCAAACAATGTAGAATAGGAAGAATGAGAAAAGTATTTCTACACCGGCTAGCATAGGTTAGAAGCCATCGGAGGCTTTTATAGAGGTACAACATTGAAGACGGAGGGAGAGAGAGGCGGTATAGAAGGATTTCCGAGGACATGAGAATCGGTGGAGAGGAGAAGTCAGAGAGAGAGAGAGAGAAAGAGAGAGAGAGAGAGAAGAGGTCAGAGAGAAGGCTACGGAAGAAACGAGGGGGCATAATGAATTAGGATTAGGATTTTGGGCTATAAGTATAATACAAACCAGGTTGGGCAAGTGGGTCAGGTCTGTGGGCTAGGTGTGGTGAATGGGCTGAGCCAACAAGTGTGAGGTCCCAGTAATGGGCTTGGCCTATCAATAAATTCATGGGCCATTTTTCAGAACACTAACTAATGGTGATATAAATTAAAATACTACTCTAAACTATCAATAATAAATCTATTAAGATAAATGTAAATTTTCATTTATTATTTTCACCACAAAATACCATTTAGAATATCATTATAGTTGGGACATAAAATCTAAGAGAAAGAGAGGGAGAGATAGAGAGTCCTTTCAACAACTCACATTTTAACTAATAGATAGTAACATAAAGAGATTAAAATAGAGAAAAACTAATTTATCTATCTAATGTTCATATAAGTTGGATTAATTATTAATAAAAAAGATTAATTAGTAACTAACCATATTAGCAAAATCAATT
>NW_011628139.1:59628-62300 GCF_000512975.1 Sesamum indicum | reverse complement strand
AACTTGTCCCCTTGATTATCCAAAATGATCTCAGAACTTCACTTTGTGCTTTTGATGTAAAAATTATAAATTCATCAACTGAAGTGTTACTTCCAATCACATATGATAAGTTAAACATGGGACAAATCACTAATTTTCTTAGACACTCCTTCAATTACTAGGCAGCTATTATTAATTCAATAAATACGACAGAAAGAACTTCTATCTCTTCCTTGCAATATCCAAAAAGATTGAGAGTAATAAGATTCAACATCAAACAAAATAAGCGATAACAATCGTAAATATTAACTCAAAGAACTCAGAGAATTCTATCAGCAATATCAATGTCAACAAAGATAAAGATAAATATCATCCTGCCTATTTCATTTTGTTACATGTCTCTAAATTTAGTTGAAGTTTTGGTTCGATTTTTAATAAGGTAGATAATTATTTACAAATCACAAGCATCTTAGTCAAAAATCACAACCGTAATACGATGACCTATTCACGGCAAGCAAATGGGGTATGATAAGCATCTAACAATCACCTCAAGCACTCTCCAAATAAAAGTCTATTAACAAAGATAATTATTTTGCCTAAAAAGTAATTACATTTGAAAATATATTAGTCCACGAATCGTGGTAGCCAGAATGATAAATATTCGATAAATAGTATTAATATGTAGATATAAGATGAGAGAAAATGTATATCCTCAAAATATCCTTAAAACATATCTATTGTTCTATAAATTGTTCATCGTTTTTCTATAAAAAATGAAAATTGATTGACTTAGCTCCGTGTGCAAGTGTCATATCTATATTATATATTAAAGGAGAATACTTTCTGATGTTTTTATTTTTTTGATCTATTCTTTTACTATTTAATTTAACTTATATATATACATGCATTTTTTATCACAATTTTCTTACAAAAATTAAATATTAACTTGTTATTCTCTATATAATTTAAATAATAACTATTTTATAAATATTTTATTTTAAATAGTATTATAGAATATACAAACACATAGAGTGTGCCATAAATTGCTAGTAGTAATAGTGTAGGGTTAAAATAGAATTCACACTCTAATTTAAATATCTTGATTATATTATATAATTGACATACTTAAAATTTTAAATAGAGTTCAATACGGCCTGACAGTAGTTTCCGTGGGTTTCTTGAACAATATGTTTGCAGAACTTCCCGAATCTATGAAGATACATCGTACTTCGTAGTTGGCTAGCAGCACCGTGATGACTAGAGCACCATTATGAGAGCTCTTAGGACCTGATCTTCCTGCCCTTGGAACTGGATGAGGGGAGCATCCTCCGTCTCCCCAACATCCCATATCTCCTTTATAGTTATGTTGTGTGCTTCTCTAACCTGGGCTTTTCTAGCATGATGGGAGTCACCTCCACTTTACAAGGAGGATCATTAGTTTCAGCATTTCCTCCAAAGGTATTTCGTGTTCTTCATCTGGTAAGAGTCAGGACTGGAAACCTTTACTTCTTTTCCTTTGTCTGTTTCTTGTTTACGGTATGGTCCTATCCCTCGGGCTTTTTCCCAGTAGACGTACTCCTGTAGGTATCTGTTTTGGATGAGCCTCTCAATCTCATTCTTCAAATGTCAACACTCTTCCGTGGTGTGGCCATAATCATTATAACTTTTTCGAAGTTAGGATGTTGAGGCTGCTCTCTCCATGACAGAGGGCGAACTAGCAAGCCTTTTCCTTCGACTGTTATAAGGGCTTGGATGATTGGTACCATCAAGGGGGTGTAGACTACATTAACCCTTTGGAAGCGTGCCTTCTTGTCCCTATAATCAGTCCAAGGCTTCTTGAAAGGGGCCACCTCCCGCACTTCTTTCTTCTTCTTCCAGGACTCTCCTTCTTAGCAGATTGGGCATCCTCCATGTTGATATGCTTGCCTGCACTGGCTAGGAGTGCGTCAAATTTGAACACATGATTTTTAGCTTGGGACTTGAATAAGTATCCATCCAGGAGTCCTTGTGAGAAAGAACTAGCACTCACCTCTTGAGTGGCGGAGGGTAGTGGCTGAGGGTACTTCCAAGGCCACAGTGTTGAGTCTTTGAAGATACTCCTTCAATGATTCATTGTCCTTTTAGCATATGGCAAAAAGACTGAGCTCCGTCTTTCGAAGTTTTCGACTGCTAGCGAATTGGTGTAGGAAGAGATACCGAAATTCTTGAAAACTTCCTATGGCTCCAGCAGGCAATTGGTTGAACCATTATTGTGCAGCATTGATGAAGGTGGTGATAAAAATGCGACACTTGATTCCGTTCGTGTACCTATGCGAAAGAGCCACATTCTCAAAATGTGAGAGATTCTCTTGAGGGTTAGTCGTCCCATCATACTTAATAATAGCGGGGGTACAGTAACTCGTTGGGAGTTCGTCTACCATCACCGCTTCCATGAAGAGGACATCCTATTGCTCGTCTTTGAGGGTCCCTATTATCTGATGCTATAAATCTTGGAGACCCTTGTGGAGACATTCCAGTTGTGCCAGCTATTATCTGGGAGGTCCTGAGGAGCCGCTGGAGGGAGCCTTTGTCTCTCAATCGATGAGTCCTTGGTGCAAGAATGTCTCCTTCCTATAGGTTTCCTTCTACTCCTTTTTCGGGGATGCTTGCTTCAACAGCAGGGGCTGAGCGGGCAGGAACCAGCACTGCCATCT
>NW_011628139.1:22821-59326 GCF_000512975.1 Sesamum indicum | reverse complement strand
AAATTAGTATTGTCTCTTAATTTATTGAACATGAAATTGAATACTCACGTGCAAAAAACAAAGCGAATTTTCCCTCCAAATTGGCAAAATCCCCAACTTCTCAATGGGCCATGGACTAAAATTACACAAAAAATTGAAAATATAATCTAGTATACTATTTGTCATCTGGATATTTAAAGGTCGACCCTCCAAAATTACATGCCCAACAATGTACTTTTGCCAACTTAACTACATAAAAAAGAGAATAATCTAATTAAAAATTGGTTGGTAAGTTTGCTTGATCAATATTGTTGTTAAGGATGTAGGATATATTTAAGCTTTTTCACTATTTCATTATAATAAGTTCCTTCGCTTGTAGCCCTTTGTCTTGTGGTGCTTGCATTTCGATGGATTCTAGCATGTGTAGTTGTCTGTTTTGCCTGATGATAATGTCTGTATTCCTCTTAATTTTAAGGTGCATTAAGGCTGATTCAAGCTGTAGTACCTCACATGGCATCCAGGAAGAAGGGAAAAATCGTTAATGTTGGAAGCATCACGGCTTTGGCTCCTTTGCCATGGGCAGGTGCTTATACTGCACCCAAGCTGCTCTACATGCAGTTACTGATACTCTCAGGTCTGTTTGAATGTTTCTTATCTCCAAATTCGTCCATAATGTTTTGTCCGAGCTTCCATTTCTGTTCAATATACGAAACACCTTCCTCCAATGTTTTGTCCGAGCTTCCATTTCTGTTCAATATACGAAACACCTTCCTCCTGTGTAAGCAACGACAAGAGTATAGCTTCATCACTTGAGTAGTCTTATAGGGTAAATCATATTTACATCTCATGAGGTTTGGCTCAATTAGTATACATCTCAATTCCATTGAAAATCACAATTACCCCATTTAATGTTCGTAAAACCTTATAACATTTGATGCAGAACTGCACAAGTATAAAGATACCCTTGATCCCCTGTGATATGGTAATTGGGAAAATATCTTCCCTTGTGAAAAAAAGATTAGAGTGTGCATAGTTTTTTCTCCAAAAAGTTATTTTTATATAATATATTAAATATCTAATATATAAAATAATTATAAAAAGAATAAATATACTATTTTATATATAATATATAATATTTTTTAATAATATCTACATTTTTATTTAAAATTAAAAATGAAAGAACCAACCCCCTACTCACCCACCTCCAAACCAGCCACCGCCCATCCACTTCCCAAGATAGTTGGTGTACATGCTAGTCAGATCGATCTTTTTGGGGAAAAATGCAATCAACCCCCTTGTAATATCGCAAATGAGCAAATTACCCCTTATGAAAAAATAAATAGCGAATTACCTCCTTGTATTTTTTAAAAATATAACAATTTACCCCCCTAAGATTTTTAAAATGAACCAATTTACCTCCCTGTATAAGGAGGTAAATTACTTCACTTTAAAAAGTATAGGGGGATAAATTACTATATTTTTTTCGTAGGAGGGGTAATGTGTCCATTTTCAATATCATAGGGGAGTAAATTGCTATTTACCCGATCTTTTTGTTTCAATATTTCGAAAAAGAAGCATTTTAACCCCTTCTATCTTGTTGTGGTTTTCACTATCGCAATTTGCAACTGTTTTCATATTTTCGCCTGTACACTACCTATTTTTCCCATACTTGCTAATTATAAGAGCCCAAATACTAAACTATTACTGTGTTTTGCTTTCTCTGTAGATCTAGCACAAACACTCTCATTCTTTGTTACTTAATTATGAGTTCAGGAAGATAAAAAATCATTTATGCTGCACATTTAAATCCTATTTGATGGACATATAATAAGAATTACATGAGTTATGTCGAAAATATGATCGTAAAAGTTAGCAAAACATATTGTCCATGTGGACATTAAGACAACTGAGAATCAGTAAATATTTGTGCAGACTGGAACTATGACCCTTTGGGATCGATGTGATCAATGTTGTACCTGGTGTTGTGAAGTCCAACATAGGAAACTCTTCCTTAGCAACATATAATAGGCTGCCAGAATCAAAGTTGTACAAGAAATTTGAAGAAGCAATTCGAGCAAGAGCGATGCTTTCCCAAAACATTAAATCAACGCTTGCAGAAGAGTTTGCGAAGAAGATGGTCGACGCAGTGCTGAAGCAAAATCCACCTGCTTGGCTCTCCTTAGGCCATCTGTTCGGAGCAATGGCAATCTTGCACCATATGCCCCTTTCCATCAGAGATTTCATCGTCAGGAAGAAATTCAACTGTTGATATATCTTGCTATGTCCCACAAAAACTTGGGAAGTTTCCTCTAAGCCCATGGTATATGATGCAGGTCTGTAGAATTTGAATTTTCTATTTCAAATTATATTGTATTTTCTATTTTGTTTAGTATATAAAAATTATTTTATTTATTCTATATCAAGAAAAATGAGACGTAGTGAGTATTTATAGTATATATAATTGAAGAGCATCTTATTGACATTTTCGATTTATTGATGTGTTACTTTTTTATTTTCTTTTTATACTGAATAAATATTTTTAACTTTCCCGTTCATCATGACTTTTCATAACTACCTTTTGGTAGTTTTTTTTCTCATTCATTTATAGTTTAAATATATATTATATTATATATTTTAGATAATTTTTAACTCTATAAAAAATAAATAATATAATTTTAAAAAATATTTTATTTTAAATATTTTATAATAATTATGCACGCACATAGAATGCGTCAAACTCTCTAATATATTAAACGAGGTATAAGATATAATAGTGTAAAAAATAATTCATTCCAATGTGTTGTCAAAAAAGATCAAAAAGACCCCCTTGTCATAAATAAATTAACAAAAGAACCCTCTTTGGAAAAATGAATAGGCAAAATACCCCGTTGGACTGGGGTTGTGGTACACGCGCCAATAATGTGTGAATTTTTTGTTTTTTACATGTATAATGACAAAAATGTCTTTGTTTACCCATCGCTAGATATTATTTTATATAAATCAACGACTTATATTTAAGTATACAAATCAGAGGCCCAAAATTTGTCAAACTAAAATTGAATGGTTTAGATTTCACTTAACAAATCTATGATTTATATTTTATTTGATCAAAATGAGTGGCTCAGATTGTATTTAATTTGAATCAATGCTTTAAATCCAAAATTGTATATATAGTATATAAATATATAGTTAAAATTATATATATGTAATGTGTATATATATACACAATTAAAATATATATATCTAATATATATATAAAGAGAGAGAAGGGGGGGAGGAGGGGGAGGCGATGTGAAGATGTCATAGCCTTGACAGGTAGAAGAAGATATAATCCTCATTGTCCATCAATTAACAAATTCAGCCGTCAGATCGAGGGCTTAGCAGAGGAATGGAACGACGCCGTATCAAGCTAACATAGGGGAATCAACTTAAGTGCGACGAAGTCATTTTAGAAATAAAGGGGCAGATCATCCTACAGTCCCAACTGCAGCTCATCAAACGGTCCCAATCAAATGTTTTGAGTTCTTCAACAGAATACGCACTCCAGCCTACAGATGCACCTCACAGCTCCACCACCTCCAATTCCTAACTTCTTTCTATTTTTATTGATTAGTTTCTTTGTTACAACAGCAGTGTATTTATCACCGTGTAAATAGCATATGTAACCAGAGTTTGGGTTACTTTTTTATGAAATTAGTCTCTTTTGAGCTTATACACAAGTCGTCCTCTCTGTTTCTCCTCCCCCCTTCTTAATTCCACGACAAATCATTACATTTGGTATTTAGAGCAAGGCTTTCCTCGACTTCGCTACGTACAAGTTTTTTTTTCTATGGCAGATGGTACTTGCAAAGAAAACAGGAGTTGTGGCTGATGGAGGAAAAATTGAAATGATAAGTCCATGAACAACAAGTGCAGGCACAGTTCAAAAACATGATGGGCATTCAAGCTAGTTTACAAAATTCCTATTCAGAGCTCGTGGACGGTCAGAAGACCATCCAACTTCAATTGCAAGGCCTTTTGGACCAAATGCAGCATCTCAGTCGAGGTAAATCAGTGCTCTGAGAGGCTCCAGCACCCCCCTAAGGAGCGAACACCTAGTTCACGACCTGATTCTGAGTTCTCTGGCTCCCAGGGTTGTTTCCCTTCTATTTCCAACATTGAGTTCTCCAAATTTAACGAGGATGAGCCACGGGGTTGGATCCAGAAGTGTCAGTGGTATTTCCAGATAATTTATACCATCCCAGAAGATCAACGAGTGTCCTTAGCTTCCATTCACCTCTATGGACGCGCTGAGTTATGGTTCCAAAGGCTGGTGGAAAAAAGGTTGCCCACTTAGCAAGAATTTATCAAAGCGGTTTATGAACGATTTGAACGAATAGACCCAGGAGTGTCTTGGGTGAATTCAATACATTGCAGAAGGGCATTAAATCAGTTGAACGGTACTTAGAAAACTTTGAGGAGCTCAAGTCCCATGTTATGATTTTCCATAGCAACTTTCGCTAAGCCCTACTACGTCACTTGTTTCATTAATGGACGAGACCAGACATCAAGGGTCCAGTTAACTCTCTACACCCAACTCGACTACATCAAGCTGTGGCTCTAGCTTAAAACCAAGAGAATACCGTCAGAGCTATTTTGCAACTCGCAAACCCAAATGCCAAACTATAGCCTAACTCTAAGCAATTCTCTGCACCTAAACCTACATATAACCCAATACCACCTAAACTCCATCACCCACCTCATAAACCTATGCCCAAAAAGATGACCACTCAAGCCCCCATTTGCTGAATCTTATCTGAAGCTGAAATGCAAGCTCCTAGGAGTAAAACCTTGTGCTATAATTGTGATGAAACCTTTTGCCCTGGGCACAAATATAAGCAGTAGTTTATGTCTTGTATCCTCACTGAGGAAGAGTGGCTTTGGAGCAAGAAGATGAAGGAGATCCCACTGACTCCCGCCCAAGGATGACATGATTGTCTCTGTCAACGCCTTAAGTGGCAATACAGATTTCTACGCATTTAGGGTGAGGGAAGGGCCTATGGACACGAAATTCTAATTCTAATTGATGGGGGAAGTACCCGTTGTTTGTTGGATATAGACGTTGCTAGCAAACTGCAATGTGCCTTCGAACAAACTGATCCTCTTGGTAAGTGTAGCTGACGGTCGCGAAATGATCAGTCAATGGTATTGTCCCACATTCTCGTGGGAAATACAAAGTCAAGCGTTGACCTATCCCATGCGCAGTCTAACAATAGGAGGGTGTCACATAGTATTGGGAGGAAACTGGTTGAGACTATACAGCCCCTGGAATATGACTACAATGCTATGACTGTAATAGTCTCTCAAAACGGTAAGAAAAGGGGGTTCCAAGCCCTGATGTAAAAGGCTGAGTTGCACATGTTGTCTGCAAAAAATATATCCATGATGGTGAATGAAGGATCCTATGGGTTCGTGGGTCAACTGTACACTATCTCTGTCCACCCTCCATTACACAAAAAGCCCAATTTGCAACAAGATAACCTCTCCAATCTATTAGCTGCTTTCACCGATCTCTTTCAAGAGCCTCAAGGCTTACCGCCTAACAGACAAATTGAACACAAAATCCTACTTAAGTAAGATGTTATCCCCAAGAAAATGCATCCGTACAGATATTCATATGCTCAAAAGGGTGAAATTGAGGCCATTGTGAAAGGTATGCTGAAGGATGGTATCATTAGACCAAGCCAAAGTTCACTTGGGTCCCCTGTTTTGTTAGTCAAGAAAAGGATGGAACGTGGCACATGTGTGTAGACTATAGATATCTGAACCACCTCACCATTAAACACATTTTCCCCATACCAGTTTGGGTCAAGTTTCATCGAATTCTGAGACCGTTCAAAATTTAGTTGTTTTGCATGGTTTTATTAAATCAACTTTCTTTCCCTTTTATACTAACTTGTAATTATTATTACGATTAGCAAATTTACAACACAAATGCTTGGGTCTAGACCTGCGATTGGGTCAAGTTTCGTCGAATTCTAAGAACGTTCAAAAGTTAGTTGTTTTGCACGGTTTTAGTAAAACAAGTTTGTTTTCCTTTCATACTAACTTTTAGTTATTATTACGATTAGCAAATTTACTACACAAATGCTTGGGTCTAGACCTGTGATTGGGTCAAGTTTCGTCGAATTCTGATAACGTTCATAAGTTAGCTGTTTTACACGGTTTTATTAAAACAAGTTTGTTTCCCTTTTATATTAACTTGTAGTTATTATTACACTTAGGAAATTTAATAAACAAATTCTTGCATCTAGACCTACATTTGGATCAAGTTTCGTCGAATTCTTAGAATGCTCAAATTTAAGCAGTTTTGCACGGTTTTATTAAAACAAGTTTATTTTCCTTTTATACTAACTTGTAGTTATTATTATGCTTAGCAAATCTACAACACAAACGCTTGGGGTCTAGACCAACGTTAGGGTCAAGTTTCGTCGAATTCTGAGAACGTTCAAAATTTAGCTGTTTTGCACGGTTTTATTAAAGCAAGTTTGTTTCCCATTTATACTAAGTTGTACTTATTATTACGCTCAAAAAATTTACAACAAAAATGCTTGGGTCTAAACCTATGATTGGGTCAACTTTTGTCGAATTCTGAGAACGTTCAAATGTTAACTGTTTTGCACGATTTTATTAAAACAAGTTTATTTCCCTTTTATACTAACTTGCACTTATTATTACGCTTAGCAAATTTACAACACAAATGCTTGGGTCGAGACCAATGTTTGGGGCAAGTTTCATCGAATTCTGAGAACGTTCAAAATATCGTTGTTTTGCACTATTTTATTAAAATAAGTTTGTTTCCCTTTTATACTAACTTGTAGGTATTAAGATTAGGAAATTTACCACAGATATTCTAGGGTCCAGACCTACGATTGGGTCAAGTGTCATCAAATTTTGAAAACGTTCAAAAGTTAGCTATTTTGCACGATTTTGTTGAAACAAGTTTTTTTCCTTTTTATACTAACTTGTAGTTATTATTACGTTTGGCAAATTTACAACACAAATGCTTCGGTCTAGACCAACGTTTGGGTCAAGTTTCGTTGAATTTTGAAAACGTTCAAAATTTAACTGTTTCGCACGGTTTTATTAAAGCAAGTTTGTTTCCCTTTTATACTAACTTGTAGTATTATTACGCTTAGCAAATTTCCAATAAAAATGCTTAGGTCTAGACCTGGGATTGGGTCAAGTTTCGTCGAATTCTGAGAACGTTCAAAAGTTAGCTGTTTTGCACGGTTTTATTAAAACAAGTTTGTTTCCCTTTTACACTAACTTGTAGTTATTATTACGCTTAGCAAATTTACCACACAAATACTTGGGTCTAGACCAACGTTTGGGACAGGTTTCGTCGAATTCTGAGAACGTTAAAAATTAGCTGTTTTGCACGGTTTTATTAAAGCAAGTTTGTTTCTCTTTTATACTAACTTGTAGGTATTATTACGCTTAGAAAATTTACCACACATATTCTTGGGTCTAGACCTACGATTGGGTCAAGTTTCGTCGAATCCTGAGAACGTTAAAAAGTTAGCTGTTTTGCACGGTTTTATTAAAACAAGTTTGTTTCCCTTTTGTACTAACTTGTAGTTATTATTACGCTTAGAAAATTTACAACACAAATGCTTGGGTCTAGACCAACGTTTGGGTCAAGTTTCGTCGAATTGTGAGAATGTTCAAAATTTAGCTGTTTTGCACGGTTTTATTAAAGCAAGTTTGTTTCCCTTTTATACTAACTTGTAGTTATTATTACGCTTAACAAATTTGCAACACAAATGATTGGGTCTAGACCAACGATTGGGTCAAGTTTCATTGAATTCAGTGTACGTTCAAAAGTTAACTGTTTTGCACGGTTTTATTAAAACAAGTTTGTTTCCCTTTTATACTAACTTGTAGTTATTATTATGCTTAGCAAATATGCCACACAAATGCTTAGTTCTAGACCAACGTTTGGGACAGGTTTCGTCGAATTTTGAGAACGTTCAAAATTTAGCTGTTTTGCACGATTTTATTAAAGCAAGTTTGTTTCCCTTTTATACTAAATTGTAGTTATTATAACGCTTAGTAAATGTATAACACAAATGCTTGGGTCTAGATCTACGTTTGGGTCAAGTTTCGTAAAATTTTGACAACGTTCAAAATTTAGCTGTTCTGCACGGTTTTATGAAAGCAAGTTTGTTTCCCTTTTATACTAACTTGTAATTATTATTACGCTTAGAAATTTAACATACAAATTCTTGGATCTAGACCTACGTTTGGGTCAAATTTTCGTCGAATTCTGAGAATGCTCAAAATTTAGCTATTTTGCATGGTTTTATTAAAATAAGTTTGTTTCCCTTTTATACTAACTTGTAGTCATTATTTCGCTTAGCAAATTACAACACAGATGCTTTGTTCTAGACCAACGTTTGGGTCGACTTTCGTCGAATTCTGAGACCGTTCAAAATTTAGCTGGTTTGCACGGGTTTATTAAATCAAGTTTGTTTGCTTTTATACTAACTTGTAGTCATTATTATGCTTAGCAAATTTACAATACAAATGCTTGGGTCTAGACCTGCGATTGGGTAAAGGTTCGTCGAATACTGAGAACGTTCAAAAGTTAGCTGTTTTTCACGGTTCTATTAAAACAAGTTTGTTTCCCTTTTATACTAACTTGTAGTTATTATTACGCTTAGCAAATTTACCATACAAATACTTGGGTATAGACCAACGTTTGGGTCAAGTTTTGTCGAATTCTGAGAACGTTCAAAATTTAGTTGTTTTGCACGGCTTATTAAAGCAAGTTCGTGTCCCTTTTATACTAACTTGTAGTTACTATTACGCTTAGCAAATTTACAACACAAATGCTTGGGTCTAGACCTGTGATTAGGTCAAGTTTTGTCGAATTCTGAGAACGTTCAAAAGTTAACTGTTTTGCACGGTTTTATTAAAACAAGTTTGTTTTCCATTTATACTAACTTGTAGTTATTATTACGCTTAGGAAATTTAACACACAATTCTTGGGTCTAGACCTACGTTTGGGTCAAGTTTCATCGAATTCTGAGAATGCTCAAAATTCACGGTTTTATTAAAACAAGTTCGTTTTCATTTTATACTAAATTATAGTTATTATTACGCTTAGCAAATTTACAACACAAATGCTTGGGTCTAGACCAACGTTTGGGTCAAGTTTCGTCGAATTTTGAGAACGTTCAAAATTTAGTTGTTTTGCATGGTTTTATTAAAGCAAGTTTATTTCCCTTTTATACTAACTTGTAGTATTATTACGTTTAGCAAATTTACAATACAAATGCTTGGGTCTAGACCTGCGATTGGGTCAAGTTTCATCAAATTTTGAGAACGTTCAAATGTTAACTGTTTTGCACGATTTTATTTAAACAAGTTTGTTTCCCTTTTATACTAACTTGCAGTTATTATTACGCTTAACAAATTTACAACACAAATGCTTGGGTCGAGACCAATGTTTGGGGCAAGTTTTATCGAATTCTGAGAACGTTCAAAATATCGATATTTTGCACTGTTTTATTAAAACAAGTTTGTTTCCCTTTTATACTAGCTTGTACTATTATTACGCTTAGCAAATTTACCACAGATATTCTAGGGTTTAGACCTACGATTGGTTCAAGTTTCGTCGAATTCTGACAACGTTCAAAAGTTAGCTGTCTTGCACGGTTTTATTGAAACAAGTTTGTTTGCTTTCTATACTAACTTGTAGTTATTATTACGCTTAGCAAATTTACAACACAAATGCTTGGGTCTACACCAACATTTGGGTCAAGTTTCCTCGAATTTTGAGAATGTTCAAAATTTAGTTGTTTTGCACGGTTTTATTAAAGCAATTTTGTTTCCCTTTTATACTAACTTGTAGTATTATTACTGTGACGCCCCAAAAATTATAATATATAATTGGGAGATGAATTGGTAAATTTTTATAAAACTTAGTTAATTAGTAAATAAATTATGGGTCATAATTGAAATATAATAACACTTGAATGAATTAAATTGGAGGTCGTTATAACATTTGAGAACAAATTATAGTAATTAAGAAAATTAGAAAGGACGTGATTGGTATTTTAAGAAAAGTTTAATTAAATATATATAATAATAATACTATATACTTTATATATATAAATAGTATATATATCTATGTGTGTAATAAGTGAGGAGAGAGAGAGTTTGAAATGGAGGCGGTGGGGCCTCTCTCTTCACCCAATTTCATTTTAAAATACATACACTGCACGCATACACATTACACACACACAATACAAGTAGTGGAAATTGCAATTGTTCGGCCGAAAACCGAAGAGAGAAACCGAGGTACGAAAATGTAATTTTAATTTTTATTAATTTATATAATTATAGTATTTAATTAGTCCGTTTATTAAATGTTGTTTTTACTAAGTGATGTACTATTTAATCGGAGTATTTTACGAGTTTGACTATTTAAATTAGTGTCGTATTAAATATCACAATTGCTATAAAAATGATATAGTTGGGTAATTAAAATATTAGATTTGTTAGCTTTAATTATTATTATAGCTAATTTACACAATTCCATCGGAATGACTAACCAAATATGTAATTCTATGTATTATTGCTTAATTAAATTGTATAGTAGGGAGAAATTGATAGAAAATTCATAGAAATATTCCAAAAATTATATTTAATAAATGGTATGTTAATAAAGAGGATTAACGAAGATTTGTACTTCGATAGAAATGGAATATTGAAGAATTATTAGAAATTGTACGAATAATATTTAATATTATATTTAAAAGAAATTACGATATTCTCGATATATTAATTGTATGTGGTATAATTCATTATAGGATACGGGGGTGAAGTAAAAGGACTGACAATTAGTGACAGTGTGGAAAGAAACGTTGTAAGGTCGAGGTAAGTAAATAATTAGTATTATCTATATATGCTTTCTGTATTTGTGGTTTTATTGTTATATGAATTTGTGGTTAATGTTGTCATTGATTTGTCTGAAATTATATAAGTGATGAATGATTTGATTTGATTGACGATAGTATGTACGTGGAATGCGAAGACACGTTGAAATATCATGTTTGTCGTATGTTGTGTTGTGGGTGTCTGAAAATGAGAGTGTAATGATATATTGTTTTACGTTACTAGTTGCTTACAAGAATGGTGATATGTGGAAATGAGGGAGTGGTGGAAATTGAATATAATTGTGGCGTGAATACCCCTTGACGTGTTGAAAATGCTATGTGCGAAAAGAAAGTGCTATGTGCGAAAAGAAAATGCTATGTGCGAGATTGATGAGCCGGCTGTCAAGGGGGTTCACTTGAATTTATATAACGGTGAGATTGAGTTGGCGGGAAAAACACAATATCACCTTCTGGTAAGCAAATTAGGAAAAATGGAGTTTGGTTAGTTGTCTTATTATGAGATAGTCATGTGGTGTAATAAAGATGATTATGTGGAAGCAAATTGATTGTATTCCATGCGTGTAGCCTGTTTATCTTGTTTGGGTTGTGTTTTATGCATCTTGCCTATTTATCTTGTTTGAGGTTATATGTGGTATACATATATAGATAGGGCTGGTTATTTGCTTACTGAGTGGCAGGCTCATCCCTCTGCTGACATTTTCTTTCAGGAGTTGACTTTGAGGTGTCTGACTGTTGAAGGCTAGGTCTACGTGTTATACTCAGGCAGGTCGGGCCAGTATGCAGTTTTCTCCTCTTTGTCAGTTAGAGTATAAATTGTATTTTGTTTGTATAAAGAGAACATAGGCGTAGAGATCAATTGTGGTGTTTGATTTGTATATATGTGATGTTGTGGGTTGACTATGTCGTTATGACGTTGTGAATACGTATGTATATTGATCAGATGATTATGTGCATTTATATATATAAACACGGGGATTACTATAAGTATGACGTTTAGGGTAGATATAGCTCTTGTAGCAAAGGGGGTGCTACAATTACACTTAGCAAATTTACAATAGAAATGCTTGGGTCTAGACCTGCGATTGGGTCAAGTTTCGTCGAATTCTGAGAACGTTCAAATGTTAGATGTTTTGCACGATTTTATTAAAACTAGTTTGTTTCCGTTTTACACTAACTTGTAGTTATTATTACGCTTAGCAAATTTACCACACAAATGCTTGGGTCTAGACCAACGTTTGGGACAGGTTTCGTCGAATTCTGAGAACGTTCAAAATTTAGCTGTTTTGCACGGTTTTATTAAAGCAAGTTTGTTTCCCTTTTTTATACTAACTTGTAGGTATTATTACGCATAGAAAATTTACCACACATATTCTTGGGTCTAGACCTACGATTAGGTCAAATTTCGTCGAATTCTGAGAACGTTCAAAAGTTATATGTTTCGCACGGTTTTATTAAAACAAGTTTGTTTCCCTTTTATACTTACTTGTAGTTATTATTACGTTTAGCAAATTTACAACACAAATGCTTGGGTCTAGACCAACGTTTGGGTCAAGTTTCGTTGAATTTTGAGAACGTTCAAAATTTAGTAGTATGTTTGGTTTCAATTTTGGCCCATCTTTGAAATGGGCCAAAATATAGTGTATGTTTGTCTTGTTTGGTTTTGTAAGTTTTGGATATAATTTTTTATTATTTTAAAACAGTTTTAATTATTTTTTGTCCAAAAAATATAATTAATTAAAAATAATATTTATTTTAATCACTCACAACTAAATAAATTATATATATTTTTACACATACATATATATAAATATATATATCAAAGAGACATGATTTGACAATGAACAGTACTTTTTGTCTCCCCACTACCCAACATCAAACATACCATACTTATTTTATATTATCTCCAAAAACAAATTCAAACATACACACTATCTCTAACTTATTTTTATTCATCTTTGTTTTTCTCTCTCTATCTTCACAAAACACCCCAAAACAAGTTAAAAACAAAACCAAACATTATGTGTTTTTCTCTCTCTATCTTCACAAAACACCCCAAAACAAGTTAAAAACAAAACCAAACATTATGTAGCTGTTTTGCACGGTTTAATTAAAGCAAGTTTGTTTCCCTATTATACTAACTTGTAGTTATTATTACACTTAGCAAATTTGCAACACAAATTCTTTGGTCTAGACCTACGTTTGGGTCAAATTTCATCGAATTCTGAGAACGTTCAAAATTTAGCTATTTCGCACAGTTTTATTAAAACAAGTTTGTTTCCCTTTTATACTAACTTGTAGTTATTATTATGCTTAACAAATATACCACACAAATGCTTGGGTCTAGACCAACGTTTGGGACAGGTTTCGTCAAATTCTTAGAACGTTCAAAATTTAGCTGTTTTGCACGGTTTTATTAAAGCAAGTTTGTTTCCCTCTTATACAAACTTGTAGTTATTATTACGCTTTGCAAATGTATAACACAAATGCTTGGGTCTTGATCTACGTTTGGGTCAAGTTTCGTAAAATTTTGAGGACGTTCAAAATTTAGCTGTTTTGCACGGTTTTATTAAAGCAAGTTTGTTTCCCTTTATACTAACTTGTAATTATTATTACGCTTAGAAATTTAACACACAAATTCTTGGATCTAGACCTACGTTTGAGTCAAATTTCGTCGAATTCTGATAATGCTCAAAATTTAGTTGTTTTTCACGGTTTTATTAAAACAAGTTTGTTTCCCTTTTATACTAACTTGTAGTCATTATTACGCTTAGAAAATTTACAACATAAATGCTTGGGTCTAGACCTGCGATTGGGTCAAGTTTCGTCGAATTCTATGAACGTTCAAAAGTTAGCTGTTTTGCACGATTTCATTAAAACAAGTTTGTTTCCCTTCTATACTAACTTGTAGTTATTATTACGCTTAGCAAATTTACCACACAAATGCTTGGGTCTAGACCAACGTTTTTGTAGTTATTATTACGCTTAGCAAATTTACCACACAAATGCTTGGGTCTAGACCAACGTTTGGGACAGGTGTCATCGAATTTTGAGAATGTTCAAAATTTTGTTGTTTTGCATGATTTTATTAAAGCAAGTTTGTTTCTCTTTTATACTAACTTGTAGTTATTATTACGCTTAGCAAATTTACAACACAAATTCTCTCTCTAAAAATTCTCTCTCTAGTTTCCAATCCATACACGAGGCGGACGGCGAAGTGGCTAACGATGAGGAGGGGCCGGACAACGCTGAAAACATCATGGAGGGTAGCAGCAGTCCTAAGACAACCAGCGCCGGCGAAAAACAGGTTGCTTCCGGCGAGGAAGAAGACGAACAGTTGGAGGTCGTTTTTTCGGCATTTGACGCCGGGTTTTCGCCGGCAGTTAGAAGCCCAACCAACGTGGAGGAGAACAACATTGATCCAGTAGCAAATGATGGAAGATTGAAAGAGAAATCAAAGGTTATTTTGCAGCCGTTGAAATTAGGGTTTCTGCACACCGAGGAATCGCACGGCAATTTCCCAACGAACCTGACTGGTTTTCCGTCCAACGATGGCAGATCTGGAGTCTCTAGGGTTGGTTCATCCTTACCCAAGGAGAAAATTTGCATTTTGACGTCAGGCAATGAAGATTCAAGTGAGCCGCCAAATCTAGGGTTTTCTGCAACAAATCTGGTTGAGGAAGATGAAGCATCGAACAGCGATTCCAGGCGCAATCATGGCAACAATATCTCTGAGAGGGTAGATCACATATAGTCGACGGAGAATGACGGTGATTTGAGGACTGGTTTTGGTGCTACAGTGCGCCGGCCAAACTTAGGGTTTGGCGGCGCACCTTCTATCCGTAACAATGGAGGCCGGGCTTCAAGCCCTTTCAATTTTTACGAGTTTCTACGCCTTGCACACGCTGTTTTGGATGCTAAAGATGAACTATCCATGAAGTCCTTGGAGGAATTGAAAACCAAATGGAACCTGCGATTTGGACATGAAGCTACAAATCGCTGCTTTTCGCCGCCGGTGAAGAATCCTGAAGAACCAGAACTTACGCGTGGACTGAAGGGCGATTAGATGTCTTATGTCGGCGTCATGAACGGAAGGGATGACGGGTTTTCATGGTGGAAACAGCAACTCTGCTGTCAGAAAACAACAAATACCAATTTCCGATGGGCTGTCGGAAACTGCTGCGACAGTGACCGGACGACTAGAAACAATGTCGGCCGCTTACTTGGAGTCTGACGTGGAAAGAACTGATGTGGCAGGTGAGGTGGCGCGGACCTCTTGCAACAAGTCAAATGCTGAAGTCAGCATTGAATCAGCTGCTGACATCAGCACTGGAAATAATGATGTCAGCCCTATTACAGCTGCTGATGTAAGCCCTGC
The DNA here is from genome assembly GCF_000512975.1 of Sesamum indicum. NCBI lineage: Eukaryota > Viridiplantae > Streptophyta > Magnoliopsida > Lamiales > Pedaliaceae > Sesamum > Sesamum indicum. The sequence continues at coordinate 44,026 of NW_011628139.1, read as the reverse complement.
AACTACTGACATCAGCCCCATGTCAGCTGATGACATCATGGCTGCATCATCATTTGATATATCACATGGAATCCATGACGATGTAGTACATAACAGTCCAATCTCTCCACTTCCTTCGAGTATTCCTACCAGACAGTTAGTTGGAAATATTCCACTGCATACTTGTCCGGATTTGACAACCGATGACAAGATTGCGCATGCATTCAATAACTCCACTCGAAAAACACTATCATATGTTGCTCTGACAATACAAAATGGTGAAGTAGTTGTGAGACCTACACTTGCTACTATTCGCAACGGATCCACTCGATGGAAAACTACAGCAGTTGGTTATTTTCTTGGGAAAAAGCCATACTTTCATCATGTGAAAGAATTTGCCTTGTCAATATGGCTGGGTCTTCGGGAGGTCAAAGCTACGATAAACGGATTTTTCTTCTTCCAGTTCAAGACTGTTGCACATATGGAAGAAGTCATTGAAGGAGGACCTTGGTTGTTCCAAGGACAACCGATTGTATTACAAAAATGGCACCTGGGATGGAAATGCGGAAACTAAAACATACACAGGTTCCAGTATGGATTAAGCTAAGAACTTGCCAGTTGAACTATGGACAGAGGAGGGGCTCAGTATAGTGGCCAGAGGCATTGGTAAACCTTTATACCCGAATACAATCACGAGGGCATGCACGAGACTAGACTTCGCTTGTGTATGCGTGATGATCGATGTGAACTCAATTATCAGGAAACATATTATTATCATGACGCCTGACGAGGAAGGAGGCGAAACTCTGTGCAAAATTGACGTGGAATACGAATGGTTACCACCCAAATGCACAAGTTGTAAGACATTAGGACATGCGGCCAAAGAATGTGCTCTCAACAAGTCTTTTAAACCAGTTAAGCCTCCAGTCTCAGTCTACATACCTAAAACAGGACCATCCCGACCTTCTCCTATGCCTGACAGGATAACACCACAACCTCCACCAGCTAGAGAGGTGGAAAAACATCAAAAGGGCATTGAGTCTCCCATAACTGTTGCTGGCCCAAGTCGTGAGGAGAGGGGTAAGGCAATTATCACTTATAATGCTTTTGATGCCTTACAACAAATAGAAGATACAGATGACTTGTCTCAGGGCCCTAAAGCAAAGCAGCCCCATACCTGGTGATCCATGTTGAATGCAGCAATATGGAATGTACGTGGCCTGAACAAACAAGATCATCAGCTGGCAATAAAAGACATCGTTGCTGAGTTCAAGTTACAATTTCTTGGCCTCCTTGAAACTCGCGTTGGCATTAATAACGTACCACATATTCAGGCTTTTTTATTACCTCATTCTAAATGATTTGTGGATTATGATTCGTCTGGTAATCGTGTTTGGTTAGCTGGGATGAAAATTTTATTGATGTTGATGTGGTTGAATGTGGAACACAATTTATTCACTGTCGTGTTAATATCCGTGCACTTCATGAGACCATTGCTATCACTGTTATTTATGGGGCTAATGAGATAGCCGAAAGGCGGGAGTTATGGATTTCTATGGAGACTATTGCCTTACAGTGTAATGATATCCCGTGGCTTGTTGGAGGGGATATCAATGCAGTGCGCGATACTAGTGAAATCTGTGGTACAGCGGGAGATACTCGAATGGCTATGGAAGAGTTTAATACTTGCATCCAGAACACAGGATTATTACCCTTACCTATGCAGGGAGAATGGTACACATGGCATAATCGTAGTGCGAACCCACAAAATCTATGGAAAAGGACACCATAAAAAACACACACTCAAGCTATCCACATGCAATCTCCGGCCGGCAAAGTGGGCGATGAAGAGGAAGGACCGGCCGATGATGTGGCAATTGAGGAAGGTGGTGATCGCCGGTAGAGAGACGACGACGGCGAAATTCTGGCCAAAAAACAGTTTCTGCGCGAGGAAGATGGAGGGGTGGATTTCTCAAATCCGATGGATTTTGCCGGTTTTTCGATCGGAAATGGATGCCAAAGCTTCATGGATGATAGAGGAAACGTTTTTGGACTGGAAAATCGAAGCTTGAGGTCTGAAATAGATGCAAAAATGGCGCAGCCATTTTTAGGGTTTTTGGAACCCGAAACATCATCCACTGAAATTTCGCCGGAAACTGACGTTTTTCTGGCCTCTGTGCACTGCCAAGGCGTCGTCAGGGATGACGATGACTTATCCACGGATAAAATTGCATTCTTGCAGCCGTTGGGGATTAGTTCAAAACTAGGGTTCGCAAGCTCTAAAAACAGCACCGTCAATGGCGGAAATGTCAGATCTCCGTCGGCGAATGAGTTTAATATTGAGGAATTTCTGAAACTTGCTAATAGAGTGATTGATGGAGACGAAACCGCCATGAATGCCCTAAAAAACCTCCAGATCCGCTAGGAAACCAAGTTTGGAAAGTGCTCTTCGAAGCTGGAAGTGGCGCCGGTGAAACTCCCTTCGCCCAGGCGCTGTCTTCTGCCGGGACATCGCCACTATAAGGCCGGAAAACAAACGCAGGAGAAGGAGTAGTTATCCGACGACATCTGTTTTGCCGGTGGGTGACGCAGCAGCTGACATGGAGAGGAAGATGGGTGACGCAGCAGCTGACTTGGTTGAATACACAGATGACGTCATCAATGAAGTCAGCCCTGATGATGTCATCTATGATGTAAGCCCTGATGATGTCATCCATGATGTAAGCCCTAATGATGTCATCCATAATCATCTGAAGAAATACGCTCATTCGGTATGGCCAACACTAAGGGAAGTCACCGCGACAGCTAATGGATTCTTTTTCTTCCAATTTAAAACACTCATTGATATGGAAGACGTGATCGAAGGGGGACCTTGGTTGTTCCAAAAACAACCAATAGTATTGCAAAAGTGGGAACCAAGTATGGCCATGAGAAAGCTCCAACATAAGCATGTACCTATTTGGATTAAACTTAGACACCTACCAATGGAATATTGGACTACTGATGGATTGTGTATGGTAGCTAGTGGAGTGGGTAAACCTCTCTACCCGGATGTAATAACGAGAGCATGCATGAGATTGGATTTCGCTCGTGTATGTGTGATGATTGATGTGGCACAAACGTCGAGAAATCATATCATTGTCATGACACCAGATGAAAATGGAGGGGAAACAGCTTGTAAAGTTGATGTTGAATACGAATGGCTCCCTCCAAAATGTACAAACTGTATGACCTTGGGGCACATGACCAAGTACTGTCCGCTGAACAAAACACATAAACCGAGTAAACCACCAGTAGCTATGTATGTGGCAAAAACAAATATTCCTCCACCACAACCAAATAATGAAAAGAGCAGAAAATCGATGAGACCGACAATGGTAGATAAATCGAGATGTGAGGAGGGAGAAGTGATTAGGGAACGCAACACTGCCAAACATGATGATAGGGGTAAGGCATTGGTTATTTATAATGCCTTTGATGCTTTGCAATTAATTGATGACGCAAGTGAATCCTCGAGGGGTCCTAACACACGCAGCCCTATTAATCATGACCCATGTTGAACCTTGCCATGTGGAATGTCCGCAGGCTGAATAAACGAGACCATCAGCTTGCATTAAAGGACCTTGCCTCTGAATTCAGGTTACATTTCTTGGGCATACTTGAAACACGTGTTCAACTGAATAATATTATGCATATACAGTCTTAGCTGCTACCTCAATGAGAGTGGTTTGCTAACTATAATTCCATTGGAAATCGTATATGGCTAGCGTGGGATGAGAATTTTATAGATGTACATGTTCTTTACCTGGGTGAACAATTCGTGCACTGTCGTATCACTAGTAGGGCTGTCAATGAATCTATTCTTGTTACTGTTGTTTATGGTGCAACTGAGGTGATTGACCGTCGGATTTTGTGGACTGCACTGGAGACACTTGCTCAGCAGTGCTCAGACGCCCCGTGGTTGGTGGGAGGGGACTTTAATGCAGTACGAGACATTAATGAGGTATGTGGCATTTCAGGAGATATAAGGATGGCCACAGCAGAATTTAATATAGGTATTCTGGAGCCGGGCCTGATTCCACTTCCAATGCAAGGTGAATGGTTCACATGGCATAATTGCAGTACATCCGCGCGGAGTTTGTGGAAGCGGCTGGACCGGATACTTATTAATGATCATTGGCTGGCAAGGTTCCCTACATCATCCTATCACAGCCTTACACCACGGACATCTGATCACTCGCCACTGGTTCTACATGGGGATACGCAGCAACATAATGGAGGTATGTTTCGATTTGATAACTATCTAGCCCAATCTCCTGAGTCCATCCCTAATGTGCAGAACATTTGGCATCATGAGGTTGTTGGTATACCTATGTATGCCGTGACACGTAAACTGAAGGCTCTTAAACCAGTCTTCCGAATACAGAGGAGAAATAAGGGGGATTTGATGATGAATGTCCAATTAGCAAAAGGTTTTCTCGATGAGGCACAACTATTGGTGAGCTGTGACAAACAGAATGAGCTCTTCTTACTCCTGGAACATTGCTGTCGAATCGTTTATGCTAAAGCGGCAAAACTCGAACAAATCATGTTACAAAACAGAATGAGCTCTTCTTACTCCTGGAACATTGCTGTCGAATCGTTTATGCTAAAGCGGCAAAACTCGAACAAATCATGTTACAACAAAGAGCTAAGATGCAGTGGATGAAAGACGGAGACCAATGTTCCCGGGTTTTCTTTCGTAAGATCACTTAAAGACGAGTAATGAGGAGAATCTTGCAGATCAATGATGAAAATGGTACCACACACACGGATCAAGGGAGGTCGCCCAAGAGTTTGTCTCATACTATCAGAACCTCTTAGGAGGTACCAGACAACGATTGACAGTGGATATTCGATACCTTAGACCATGGGCGAGGCACTGTATTACTGATGAAGAAACTAGCCACTTACGCCTACCATTCTTGCCGGATGATGTGAAGCAAGCAGTGTTTGATATCGCTGAAGACAAGGTGCCGGGACCTGATGGTTACTCGTCAGGGTTTTTCAAGGCGGCTTGGCCTGTGGTGGGGGAAGAAGTAACGAGAGCGATTCTGGATTTCATTTTAACCGGAAAACTACTGAAACAGGTTAACTCCACGATTTTGGGTCTAATACCAAAGGTACACACTCCTATGTCGGTTAATGATTTTAGACCGATTTCATGCTGCAATGTTTTATACAAGATCGTTGCGAACTACTTGTTCAGAGACTTAGTGTTTTACTAGAGAAGATTATTAGTCCCTGTCAAACAACATTTATCCCGGGAAGAAGCATTGGAGACAACATTATGCTAGCTCAGGAACTATTCTCGGCCTATAATCAGATGCGCCAACCCCCCAGATGCACTCTTAAAGTGGATATCAGGAAGGCCTATGATACGGTGGAGTGGGACTTCTTGTTAGCAGTTTTGCAGTTGTTCAGATTCCCACCTAAGTTTACAAGGTGGATTGAGGAGTGTGTCTCGACTACATCATTCTCGATTGGTCTAAATGGAATTCCTCATGGGTTCTTTACTAGAGCGAGAGGATTACGATAGGGAGACCCCCTATCTCCTTATCTGTTTGTTCTCGTCATGGACGCTTTACATTTGGGATTCCTGCAATGAATTGAGCAGGACATGCAATTCACCTATCATTGGAAGTGTGAGAGCTCGAAGGTTTTCTAGTTGGGATTTGCAGACGACCTACTTCTTTTCTGCATAGCTGACTTTGACTCCATTAGACTCTTTTCTGCAGAATTGATGATCACATTGTTGTACTGTACTATTATTTCGTTTAATGAAACTTATATTTACCTAAAAAAATTTACAATACAAATGCTTGGGTCTTCAAGAATAACTTTGTTGTACTGTATCATTTTCTTATTAATAAAAATTACATTTACCCAAAAAAAAAAGTTTCGTCGAATTCTGAGAATGCTCAAAATTTAGCTGTTTTGCACGGTTTTATAAAACCGTGCAAAACAGCTAAATTTTGAACGTTCTTAGAATTCGAAAAAATTTGACCCAAACGTTGGTATAGAACCAAGCATTTGTGTTGTAATTTGTATAACTATAAGTTAGTATAAAAGGGAAACAAACTTGTTTTAATAAAACCGTACAAAACAGCAAAAATTTTGAGCATTCTCATAATTTGACGAAACTTGACCCAATTGCAGGTCTAGATCCAAGCATTTGTGTTGTAAATTTGCTAAGTGTAATAATAACTACAAGTTAGTATAAAAGGGAAACAAACTTGATTTAATAAAATCGTGCAAAATAGCTAAATTTTGAACGGTCTTAGAATTCGACGAAACCTAACCCAAACGTTGGTCTAGACCAAAGCATTTGTGTTGTAAATTTGCTAAACGTAATAATAACTACAAGTTCGTACAAAAGGGAAACAGAAGAGTTTTAATAAAACCATTCAAAACAGCTAAATTTTGAGCATTCTCAGAATTCGACGAAATTTGACCCAAACGTATGTCTAGATCCAAGAATTTGTGTGTTAAATTTCTAAGCGTAATAATAATTACAAGTTAGTATAACAGGGAAACAAACTTGCTTCAATAAAACCGTGCAGAACAGCTAAATTTTGAACGTTCTCAAAATTTTACGAAACTTGAACCAAACGTGGATCTAGACCCAAGCATTTGTGTTATACATTTGCTAAGCGTTATAATAACTACAAGTTAGTATAAAAGGAAAACAAACTTGCTTTAATAAAACCGTGCAAAACAGCTAAATTTTGAACGTTATCAGAATTCGACGAAACCTGTCCCAAACGTTGGTCTAGATCCAAGCATTTGTGTGGTAAATTTGCTAAGCGTAATAATAACTACAAGTTAGTATAAAAGAAAAACGAACTTACTTTAATAAAACTGTGGAAAAAAATTAACTTTTGAACGTACAAAGAATTCAATGAAACTTGACCCAATCGTAGGTCTAGACCAAAGCATTTGTGTTGCAAATTTGCTAAGCGTAACTACAAGTTAGTATAAAAGGAAAACAAAATTGCTTTAATAAAATCGTGCAAAACAGCTAAATTTTGAACGATCTCAGAATTCAATGAAACTTGACCCAAACGTTGGTCTAGACCGAAGCATTTGTGTTGAAAATTTGCTAAGCGTAATAATAACTACAAGTTAGTATAAACGGGAAGCAAACTTGTTTTAATAAAACCGTGCAAAACAGCTAACTTATGAACGTTCTCAGAATTCGACGAAACTTGACCCAGTCGTAGGTCTAGACCCAAGAATATGTGTGGTAAATTTTCTAAGCGCAATAATAACTACAAGTTAGTATAAAAGGGAAACAAACTTGCTTTAATAAAACCGTGCAATACAGCTAAATTTTGAACGTTCTTAGAATTCGATGAAACCTGTCCCAAACGTTGGTCTAGACCCAAGCATTTGTGTGGTAAATTTGCTAAGCGTAATAATAACTACAAGTTAGTGTAAAAGGGATACAAACTTATTTTAATAAAACCGTGCAAAACAGCTAAATTTTGAGCATTCTCAGAATTCGACGAAACTTGACCCAAATGTGTTAAATTTCTAAGCGTAATAATAATTACAAGTTAGTATAAAAGGGAAACAAACTTGATTTAATAAAACCGTGCAGAACAGCTAAATTTTGAACGTTTTCAAAATTTTACGAAATTTGAAGCAAACGTAGATCTAGACCCAAGCATTTGTGTTATACATTTGCTAAGCGTTATAATAACTACAAGTTAGTATAAAAGGAAAACAAACTTGCTTTAATAAAACCGTGCAAAACAGCTAAATTTTGAATGTTCTTAGAATTCGACGAAACCTGTCCCAAACGTTGGTCTAGACCCAAGCATTTGTGTGGGAAATTTGCTAAGCGCAATAATAACTACAAGTTAGTATAAAAGGAAAACAAACTTGTTTTAATAAAACCGTGCAAAACAGTTAACTTTACAAGTTAGTATAAAAGGAAAACAAACTTGTTTTAATAAAACCGTGCAAAACAGTTAACTTTTGAACGTATACAGAATTCAATGAAACTTGACCCAATCGTGGGTCTAGACCCAAGCATTTGTGTTGCAAATTTGCTAAGCGTAATAATAATTACAACTTAGTATAAAAGGGAAACAAAATTGCTTTAATAAAACCTTCCAAAACAGCTAAATTTTGAACGTTCTCAGAATTCAACGAAACTTGACCCAAACGTTGGTCTAGGCCCAAGCATTTGTGTTGAAAATTTGCTAAGCATAATAATAACTACAAGTTAGTATAAAAGGGAAACAAACTTGTTTTAATAAAACCGTGCAAAACAGCTAACTTTTGAACGTTCTCAGAATTCGACGAAACTTGACCCAATTGTAGGTCTAGACCCAAGAATTTGTGTGGCAAATTTTCTAAGCGTAATAATACCTACAAGTTAGTATAAAAGGGAAACAGACTTGCTTTAATAAAACCGTACAAAACAGCTAAATTTTGAGCATTCTCAGAATTCGACTAAACTTAACACAAACGTAGGTCTAGACCCAAACATTTGTATGGTAAATTTGCTAAGTGTAATAACAACTACAAGTTAGTATAAAAGAGAAATAAACTTGTTTTAATAAAGCAGTGCAAAACAGCTAAATTTTGAGTATTCTCATAATTCGACGAAACTTGACCCAAACGTAGATCTCGACCCAAGAATTAGTGTGGTAAATTTGCTAAGCGTAATAATAACTACAAGTTTGTATAAAAGGAAAACAATCTTGCTTTAATAAAACCGTGCAAAACAGTTACATTTTGAACCCTTCTCAGAATTCGACGAAACATGAACGAAACGTAGATCTAGACCTAAGCATTTGTGTTGTATATTTGCTAAGACTAATAATAACTACAAGTTAGTATAAAAGGGAAATAAACATGCTCTAATAAAATAGTGCTAAACAGCTAACTTTTTGAACGTTCTCAAAATTCGACGAAACTTTACCAAAACGTAGGACTAGACCCAAGAATTTGTGTGGTAAATTTGCTATGCGTAATAATAACTACAGGTTTCTATAAAAGGGAAACAAACTAGCTTTAATAAAACCGTGCAAAACAGCTAAATTTTGAACGTTTTCAGAATTCGACGAAATTTGTCCCAAACGTTGGTTTAGACCCAAAGATTTCTGTTGTGAATTTGCTAAGCGTAATAATAACTACAAGTTACTATAAAAAGAAAACAAACTTGCTTTAATAAAATCGTGCAAAACAGCTAAATTTGGAACGTTATCAGAATTCGACGAAATTTGACCCAAACGTTGGTCTAGACCCAAATATTTGCTTGGCAAATTTGTTAAGCGCAATGATAACTACAAGTTAGTATAAAAGAGAAATAAACTTGCTTTAATAAAACAGTGCAAAACAGTAAACTTGCTTTAATAAAACAGTGCAAAACAGCCAAATTTTGAGCGTTCTTAGAATTCGACGAAACTTGACACAACCCTCTAGACCCAAGAATTTGTTTGGTAAATTTGCTAAGCGTAATAATACCTACAAGTTAGTATAAAAGGGAAACAAACTTGCTTTAATAAAACCGTGCAAAACAACTAAATTTTGAACGTTAATTTGTGTTGTAAATTTGCTAAGCGTAATAATAACTACAAGTTTGTATAAAAGAGAAACAAACTTACTTTAATAAAACCGTTCAAAACAGCTAAATTTTGAACGTTCTCAGAATTCGGCGAAACTTGTCGCAAACGTTGGTCTAGACCGAACCATTTGTGTGGTAAATTTTAGCGTAATAATAACTACAAGTTAGTATAAAAGGAAAATAAACTTGCTTTAATAAAACAGTGCAAAACAGCTAAATTTTGAGCGTTCTCAGAATTCGACGAAACTTGACCCAACCGTAGGTCTAGACCTAAGAATTTGTGTGGTAAATTTGATAAGCGTAATAATACCTAAAAGTTAGTATAAAAGGGAAACAAACATGCTTTAATAAAACCGTGCAAAACAGCTAAATTTTGAACATTCTCAGAATTCGACGAAACTTGATCCAAACGTTGCTCTAGACCCAAGCATTTGTGTCGTAAATTTGCTAAGCGTAAAGCGTAGGAAAAAATGGAACCAAAAAATTCTCTCTCTAAAATTTCTCTCTCTAATTTTTCACATACAAATTTGTCATCTTCCTCACATCCGGCCAGCGACGTGGAGACCGCCGGCGAGGCTCCGGTGGATAGCGAAGGTGACGGAACAGTGACCGGTCAGCGGAAGAAGAACGATCGTGGATGAATTTTTGGAAATCCAGCTGTGCGCGGTGGAGAAGATGATAGGTCGGGACCTTCGCCGCCGGTTGAAACAGCCATTTTCCCGCCGGCTGAGGGTAGCCCAAGGGTTGTTTTGGGCGTAGATGGGTTGTCGACGGCGAAAGGTGGGAGTGTGGGAGCTGAAATCGCAACTGCAGATCTGGGTTTTGGAGGCGACGCGACCTTGAAAGGCATCCATGGCAGATCATTTTCTTCCTCGTTCAACCTGGACGAGTTTTTGAACCTTGTCAACCGTGTTATTGACAAGGGCGATGAGGCATCCATGGCTGCTTTGAATAACTTTAAAATCCGATGGCAAGTGCATTTTGGAGAAGGCACTAATCTGCGTGAAACGACGACGGTGGAGCGTGGTCGTGAACGACCAGTGACCGGAGGCCTTCGTAAGGCTTTGCGCTGCCTTATCCCGCTAGATGTAGGGCAAACAGTGGTAAGACACCTGTAATGCTCCAGCTCCCCGGGATGGTGACTGTTCGCGTTCCAGCGATGGTGACTGGTGGAAATGGAGGTTTTTCTGGTCGCCTGGCCAATCCTGGTGGTTGGAAAGCTACTACAAACAATTCTGCAGCTGCCAGAGCTCCTAACGCGTTTTTCCGGTGGTTTGATGAGTGGCCGGTGACTTCTCCGGCGACCGGTGACGTGTGCCGAAAAGCTGACGTGGACGCCTATGTGGATACGGCTGGAACTGAAGTGGCAGCGGAAGTGGGTGACAAGGACGGTGAGTTGGAGAATGAGAGGGCGGCTAGTAGGGCTGATGTCATCCCTGATGCAAGGGCTGATGTCATCCATGATGCTAGGACTGATGTCACTACTTACACAACTGCTGATGTCATCAATCCTAGGGCTGACATCAACAGTTATATGGAAGAAAAAAACATCAACTTGGGTAAAAAATTGGCACCCGTTCCTTTATTTATTGGGAACATTCCACTTCACACCAGTTCTAATGGGATTGTTAATGATAAAATTGCTGATGCATTCAACAATTCGTCCTGGAAAACGCTATCTTTCATTGCCCCAACGACGCAAAATGGGGAGGTTGTAGTTTGTCCTTCACTTGATACTGTGCGTGACGGATCCAAACGATGGAAGGCTACGGCAGTGGGATACTTTATGGGAAAGCGGTCGTACTATCACCACTTGAAGGAGTTTGCCCATTCGGTTTGGCCGGCGCTACGAGAGGTCACAGAAACTGCTAATGGCTTCTTTTTCTTTCAATTTAAAATAGAAATTGATATGGAGGAGGTCATAGAAGGGGGGCCATGGCTGTTTCAGGGACAACCAATTGTATTGCAAAAGTGGGAACCGGGTATGGCTATGAGAAAGTTGAAGCATACACAAGTGCCTGTTTGGATAAAACTGCGACACCTTCCATTGGAATTCTGGACAACAGAAGGATTGAGTACTGTTGCTAGCGGGTGGGTAAGCCTCTATACCCTGATGCGATAATAAGGGCATGCACGAGACTGGACTCGCTCGTGTATGCGTGATGATTGATGTTACTCAGAAATTGGCAAAACATATTATCATAATGACGCCAGATGAAGATGGCGGGGAAACCCCATGCAAGGTTGACATCGAGTATAAATGGCTTCCCCCTAACTGCACAGGATGCATGACATTGGGTCACTCGGAGAAGGAGTGTTCGTTGATCAAACCTCAGAAATAGACAAAGCCCCTGGTGAAAGTGTATGTACCAAAAGCCAATGTCCCCCCTCCACCAGTCTTCGAGGAGAGAGAAAAGAAACATAAGACCGTGGTTGGTAGATGATGAAGCGAGAGGAGATGAAGGTACAAAACAGAAAAAACGTTACACCTCATCGCAGAAGGAGAAGGGTAAGGAAGTGGTTATTTATAATCCTTTTGATGCTTTGAATTCACTGGACGACGCAGAAGAGAATACTAGGGGTCCTAACACATGCAGCCCCTCTAGTAGTGATCCATGTTGAATCTCACGGTGTGGAATGTCCGGGGGCTGAATAAGAGAGACCATCAGCTCGCAGTAAAGGACCTTATCTCGAAATACAGGTTACATTTTATGGGCATATTAGAAACTCGTGTTCGTATTAATAATGTCATGCATATTCAATCGTTTTTGCTTCCTCAATGGAAATGGTTTATTGATTATTATTTATAATCCTTTTGATGCTTTGAATTCACTGGACGACGCAGAAGAGAATACTAAGGGTCCTAACACATGCAGCCGCTCTAGTAGTGATCCATGTTGAATCTCACGGTGTGGAATGTCCGGGGGCTGAATAAGAGAGACCATCAGCTCGCAGTAAAGGACCTTATCTCGAAATACAGGTTACATTTTATGGGCATATTAGAAACTCGTGTTCGTATTAATAATGTCATGCATATTCAATCGTTTTTGCTTCCTCAATGGAAATGGTTTATTGATTATGCAATTGTGGGTAACCGTATTTGGGTAGCGTGGGATGAGAATGTTGTGGATGTTCATATTCTTGATTTAGGGAATCAATTTATGTACTGTCGTGTCACTCATAGGGCTAATAGTGAATCCCTCATAATCACTATTGTTTATGGTGCCTCTGAGATGATTGATCGCAGAAGTTTATGGAATACCTTGGAAACATTAGCTCGGGAATACTCGGATGAGCCCTGGCTGGTGGGGGAGGACTTCAATGCGGTTCGAGAAATGAATGAGGTGTGTGGAGCTTCTGGTGATATAAGGATGGCCATGGAAGAATTCAATGCTGGTATCCAGGAGGCCGGGTTAATGCCATTGTCTATGCAGGGGGAATGGGATACTTGGCATAATTGCAGCACGAACTCTCGGAGTCTATGAAAGAGATTGGATCGGATTCTCATTAATGATAGATAGCTTTCGAGGTTTCCCTCCTCATGTTATCATAGCCTTTTACCGCGAACTTCTGACCACTCGCCGCTTGTACTGCATGGGGACAGGCAAAATCAAACTGGAGGTATGTTTCGATTTGACAACTACCTAACACAATTACCTGAATTTATCCCCAGTGTGCAGAATGCATAATACAATACAATCATTGGGGTTCCTATGTTTGAATACAATCGTTGGGGTGCCTATGTTTGCGGTAACACGTAAACTTAAAGCATTGAAGCCGGTCTTCAGGGAACAAAGGAGGAAGAAGGGGGATTTGACTCTAAACGTTCAATTAGCTAAAGGCTTTCTAGATGAGGCACAACAGCTGGTGAGCTCAGATAGACAGAATGAGGCATTTTTACAATTAGAACACTACTGCTGCCTGGTATATGCAAAAGCAGCAAAATTGGAACAAATCATGCTACATCAGCGAGCCAAGATACAGTGGATGAAGGGAGGTGACCAATGCTCCCGGATTTTCTTTCGTAAAATTGCCCAACGAAGGGTGGCGAGGAGGATACTGCAGATAAATGATGATAATGGGACCATCCACCCTGAACCAAAACAGATTATCAATGAATTTGTCCATTACTATCAAAATCTCTTGGGCGGTATCAGACGACAGATAACGTTGGATATTGGCTTTCTCAAACAGTGGTCAAGACATGTTCTTTCTAATGAGGAGGCTGGCCAGCTTATATTGGCATTTACACCGGGTGATGTGAAGCAAGCAGTATTTGACATTGCAGAGGAAAAGGCACCGGGACCTAATGGATATTTATCAGGATTCTTTAAAGTAGTCTGGCCAGTGGTGGGACAGGAAGTTACAAAGACGGTACTAGAATTCTTTAGTACCGGTAAACTACTCAAACAAGTCAACTCCACACTTTTGGAACTAATCCCAAAGGTACACACTCCTATGACTGTTGGTGATTTTAGACCAATTTCGTGCTGTAATGTGTTATACAAAATTATTGCGAAATTACTTGTCCAACGGTTGAGTGTGGTTCTGGACAAGATAATTAGTCCCTATCAGGGAGCATTTATTCCATGGCGTAGCATTGGGGACAATATTTTTTTGGCATAGGAATTGCTCACGAGATATAACCAGGTGAGGTTCCCACCTCGTTGTACCTTGAAAGTCGATATAAGGAAGGCATATGATACTGTGGAGTGGGACTTCCTACTTGCGATCTTGCAATTATTTGGTTTCCCCCAAACGTTCACCAGGTAGATTGAGGAGTGTGTAACGACGGCGGCATTCTCGATTGGTTTTAATGGAAACCCTCACGGTTACTTTGCAGGAGCACATGGATTAAGACAGGGAGACCCTCTATCTCCCTATCTTTTTGTTCTCGTTATGGAAGTCTTGCATTTGGGATTAGTGCAACTTATTGAGCAGGATATGTAATTCTCCTATCACTGGAAATGTGAGCTGGCCAAAGTCTTCCAGTTGGGATTCGTAGACGATCTCCTGCTTTTCTGTAGAGCTGACTTGGATTCTCTTAGGACCTTCAAGATGGGGTTGGACCGATTTGCAGAATGGTCGGGACTTCGGCTGAACGTACAAAAAAGCCATGTCATTATCTCTCGATCAGCACAAGGCTGGAAGGATCAGATTTTAGCAATTATGGGCTTCCAGAAGGGCCAACTACCAATGAGGTACTTGGGTCTCCCTCTACTGTCTTCTAAATTGTTTATATCCGATTGTCAGCCACTTTTATTGAAAATTGATGCTCGCATTAATGGCTGGGAAGGAATTTTATTATCGTATGTTGGACGTATACAAATCATTAAATCCATACTATCAGCAATGAGCATTTATTGGGCATCTACATTCATCTTACCGAAGGCTATTATTAAACAAATTGAGAAACGCCTCAGAACTTTTCTATGAAAAGGCACTTCTACGTCGGGATACGCCAAGGTAGAAGGATGTGTGTAAACCAATTAAAGAAGGAGGCCAAGGAATTAAGGATATCGGTATCCTTAACCTTCCTTAATAGCAAAGAAGTTATGTGACGTTATCAGATGTGACCGAAACATCTATATGGGTTGAGTGGTTGAAGCAGGGACGATTACACAACACTTCAATTTGGACAATTAATGAGAACGATTACACAACACTTCAATTTGGACAATTAATGAGAAGGGAGGATCATGGGGATGGCGAAAACTGCTCCAACTTCGCAACTCTATCCTACCTATGATGGAGTTTCTTATTGGAGAGGGGAGGTCATTCTACTTGTGGAAGGACCCGTGGCACCACTTGGGCCCACTTATTACTAGATTCCCACGAGCACCGAGCCTCTTAGGACTTGATGAATCTACCAAACTACAAGTCGTCATTCCTAAGGGAATGGCAGTGGCCTTTCATTACTGATTTGGAATGTATGGACATCATTTACACTTTACCTCAGATTCGTGGAGGGGATAACAGGATCAACTGGCGGTTTTCAGAGGGACGACCCACTGCACAATCCCTATACAGACTTTTCTGTCCACCTAGACCGAAAGTAGGATGGTCTTCACTACTTTCTGGTTCATTCAAAATTCCCCGACATAACTTCACTCTTTGGTTAGCAATTCAGGAGAAGCGGACGATTGATAAACCATGGGTGACTCATCTAGGGGGATGTATTCTCTGTGACGAGGGTACAATGGAGACACACACTCACATGTTCTTCCGCTGTCGATTTAGCAGAGGATGCCTTGCAGCTATACGACAATATATTCGATTTGCTTGGCCCAATCGTGAGTGGACAAGAGACGTGGAATGGGCATCGAGGAAGTGGAGGAGGAAGCATATTGTTAATGTTGCTTATCGAGCATTACTTGGTGCATGCATATACCCATATATGGCGAGAGAGGAACTTGAGACGATTTGAGCACACCCAGCGGCCGGAAAGTGTATTAGCTACTTGCATCATAGAAGACGTTAGACAGAGGATAATTAGTATTAATCTTTCCAGTTCTATTAGTACATGTGCGCTCTATAGACTTTGGCGTATCCCTTGGTCTGTTGGGGGAGTCACACTTGATTGTTGTACTTTACCTCTTTTTTTAATGAAACTTACATTTACCCAAAAAAGAAAAGTTTGTTTCCCTTTTATACTAACTTGTAGTTATTATTACGCTTAGCAAATTTACAACACAAATGCTTGGGTCTAGACCTATGGTTGGGTCAAGTTTCGTCGAATTCTGAGAATGTTCAAAATTTAGCTGTTTTGCACGGTTTTATTAAAGCAAATTTAGTTTCCTTTTATACTGACTTGTAGGTATTATTACGCTTAGCAAATTTACCACATAAATGCTTGGGTCTAGACCAACGTTTGGGTCAAGTTTCGTCGAATTATGAGAACTTTCAAAATTTGGTTATTTTGCACTGTTTTATTAAAGCAAATTTATTTTCCTTTTTATACTAACTTGTAGTTATTATTACGCTTAGAAAATTTAAAACACAAATTCTTGGCTCTAGACCAACGTTAGGACAAGTTTCGTCGAATTCTGGGAACATTCAAAATATCGCTGTTTTGCACTGTTTTATTAAAACAAGTTTGTTTTCCTTTTACATTAACTTGCAGATATTATTACAATTAAGAAATTTACCACACAAATTCTTGGGTCTAAACCAACGATTGGGTCAAGTTTCGTCGAATTCTAAGAACGTTCAAAAGTTAGCTGTTTTGCATGGTTTTATTAAAAAAAAGTTATTCCCTTTTAAACTAACTTGTAGTTATTATTTTCGCTTAGCAAATTTACAACACAAATGCTTGGGTTTAGACCAACGTTTAGGTCAAGTTTCATCGAATTCTGAGAACGTTTAAAATTTAGCTGTTTTGCATGGTTTTTTTAAAGCAAGTTTGTTTCCCTTTTATACTAACTTGTAGTTATTATTACGCTTAGGAAATTTACAACACAAATGCTTGGGTCTAGACCAACGTTTGGGACAAGTTTCGTCGAATTCTGAGAACGTTCAAAATTTAGCTATTTTGCACTATTTTAGTAAAGCAAGTTTATTTTCCTTTTATACTAACTTGTAGGTATTATTAAGCTTAACAAATTTACCACACAAATTCTAGGGTCTAGACCTACGATTGGGTCAAGCTTCGTCGAATTCTGAGAACGTTCAAAAGTTAGCTGTTTTGCACGGTTTTATTAAAACAAGTTTGTTTCACTTTTATACTAACTTGTAGTTATTATTACGCTTAGCAAATTTACAACACAAATGCTTTGGTCTAGACCAACGTATGGGTTAAGTTTCATCGAATTTTGAGAACGTTCAAAATGTAGCTGTTTTGCACGGTTTTATTAAAGCAAGTTTGTTTCCCTACCGCTCACTACTTGCAACGAGTGTCTAACACATATGGAGGGAGAGGAACTTGAGGAGATTTGAACAGACTGAGCGGACACCGGCTACTCTTAGTATACTAGTCATTGATGATGTCAGGCAGAGGATTCTCAGCGCTAATCTTGATTCGTCAGTCAGTACACGAGCATTGTATAGACTATGGCGTATCCCTTGGGTTGAGGGAGAAACCAATTGATGATCACATGTTGTACTGTACTACTATTTTTTATTAACGAAATTTACATTTATCCAAAAAAAAATAAGTTTGTTTCCCTTTTAGACTAACTTGTAGTTATTTATTACGCTTAGCAAATTTACAACACAAATGCTTGGATCTAGACCAACGGTTGGGTCAAGTTTCGTCCAATTCTGAGAACGTTCAAAATTTACCTGTTTTGCAAGGTTTTATTAAAGCAAGTTTGTTTCCCTTTTTTGGAGAGTGGACGGTGGACAACCCTCAACTAAGGCCCTTACTAGATTATTTGATCCACCAGGGACGAAAGTAGACTGGGCTTCACTACTTTTGGCTCCTGTAAGATCCCTCGTCACCTCTTCATTTTATGGATGGCAATTCTTGGCAAACTCCCAACGACGGGCAAACCATGGCTATCTCATCTTGGTGATTGTCTCTTGTGTGATGGGGCGATGGAGAATCATACTCACCTTTTCTTCCAATGCCGATATAGTAGACGGTGCCTTTCCGAGATCCGCAAATTGGTTCGATTCCCATGGCCCAACCGAGATTGGGCAAATGACATTGATTGGGCAGCACAAAAATGGAGGGGCAAGCACATTGTCAACCTTGCTTATAGAGCATTGCTAGCTTCTTGTGTTTACCATATTTGGAGGGAGAGGAATCTAAGACGATTCGAGCATCAACAAAGAACAGCGACCACTTTGGCCTCCTTGATTGTTAATGATGTAAAACAGAGGATACTTAGTATTAATCTAGCTTACTCGGTTAGCACATGTGCCTTATACAGACTATGGCGTATCCCATGGTTTGTCACGGGAGAGACCAACTCATGAACACAGTGTTGTACTATTTTTATTTAGTTAATGAAATTTATATTTACCCAAAAAAAAGTATATTTTCATAAATATGACTAAAGAGTGATCATAACTGATAATCATATGAATCAATCCGTTGACCTCTAAAATAAATAACAATAGCAATATTGTTTTGCTATGACATATTTTCACAACAAAATAAAATATATATATATAAACACTTGAGTTAATAACATTTATAACAAAAACAACCAAATGTATAAATATAAAAAAAAAAAATTAGTGAAAGGAACTTACTAGACTAGTTTTGATTGTAAAAATCCTCGATTGAAAATGTCAAATAAAATAAAATAAAATTTTGGGTCAAATGCACTTTCCACACCTAAAGTATACATAAAATCGTCATATATACCCCTTTAAACTATAAAATATAACAAACTCTCTCATAATATGGACCAAAAATTTTATAACAAAAATACCCTTATTGTTTGCACCCTCTAAAATATGTTTCTTATAGTCATCACCAAAAAACGTAATCTGAATTATTGTAATTTTTTATTTGAAATAAATATTATCCAAAATTTATAATTTTTGTAATTAGTATGATAATTTGAATAAACTCTATAAATTTTCAATTCATTTATTTTATATAATTTCTAAAAGATTTACATAATTTTTATTTTGTATTGTTATATATAGTGAAGTTTTTTCCTAGAGGAATTGTCAACATCATCTAAAAAATTATTTTGAACATTTATGTATATGTACTATAAAATATGCTACTTTGTTGATATAATTAATCTATAATATTTTATTATTTTATGAGTGATGATATGCTATATTTTAAATATTTGTGCATGTAATTTAATATAAAAATATATAAGTTATATAATATCTACGCAGACTTATCCAACCAATGGTGGAGTTTCATATTGGTGATGGTAGGACCTTCTATCTTTGGAAGGATACATGGCATCACCTTGGACCCCTGATCACTAGATTTCCAAAAGGACCAAGATTACTTGGGCTAGACGATTCCACCAAGCTCCATACGGTTATTGATGAGAGCCAATGGCACTGGCCCCTCATCACAGATTTGAAATGCCTTCAGATTATCTATACATCCCTCATCACAGATTTGAAATGCCTTCAGATTATCTATACATTACCCCAGATTCATGAAGGAGATGATAGACTCACCGCCCAAGCTCTGTACCGACTTATCAGCCCGACTGGACCGAAAGTAGGCTGATCTTCACTATTTTCGGGTTCGTTGAAGATTCCACGGCATACTTTTATCTTATGGATGGCTATTT
Source organism: Sesamum indicum (assembly GCF_000512975.1). Lineage (NCBI taxonomy): Eukaryota > Viridiplantae > Streptophyta > Magnoliopsida > Lamiales > Pedaliaceae > Sesamum > Sesamum indicum. Next base: position 24,211 of record NW_011628139.1, on the reverse strand, counting down.
AGGAAAAATTACTAACGACAGACAAACCATGGCTCACACACATGGGAGGATGTATACTTTGTGATGAGGATGCAGTTGAGACACATTCTCATTTATTCTTCCAATGTCGCTTCAGCAGAAGATGCCTTTCAGCAATATGAGAAATTATTCGATTGGCCTCGCCCAATCGAGCATGGGCAACGGATGTGGAACGGGCAGCGAGGAAATGGAGAAAGAAGTATATCATCAATGCTGCATACCGAGCGTTCCTTGGATCATTCATTTACCACTTATGGCGTGAAAGAAACTGCAGACGGTTCCAACAAACTGAGCATACGACAAATGTATTGGCTTCTTTCATTATCGACGATGTTAGGCGGAGAATTTTGAGTATTAATATCTCTAGTTCTATTAGTATATGTGCTCTCTATAGACTATGACGTAGTCTTTGGCCTGTCGAGGGATAACCAATTCACTGTTGTACTGTACTATTTCTACATAATGAAACTTACCTTTACCCAAAAAAAATATTTTATGAGCGATGATGGATTCTTCTTAAACTTATCATACAATATTGCTGTTTCTTGGCAAGGTTCTTATAGTATGGAGCTATATAATTCAGACTGCTATATTTTAAATATCTATGCATGTAATTTAATATAAAAATTATAAGTTATATAATATACTTTTTTATAAAATTAAATTGAGCTTGTAAATAATTTTCTTTGTAAAATATATTTTCATATTGAACTTGTAAACTTTTTTTATGTATTATATAGTTTATATAAAGCTACACATTTTGAACATTATTATTTAAATAAAAATTTCAGTAAAAATTTTAAAATTACTAAAAGTAGTTTTGAGAGAGATTTTTTAATTAAATATACTTAGAAAGTGAAACAAAAAATATGTTAAAAGGGTGTTTTGTTCTGTCAATACTAAATTATTTTTTACGGGGACTTTTGTTATAATAAACGTAATTCAGGGGTCAAAATGTATAATAAAAATTTTATAATTTTGTAAAAGGTTTATTAGCGGTAAGATGGTCGCATGGTAAAACATATTTCAACTCTCTCCTCTTCCTCTCTCTCTCTCTAGGGTTTTGTTTTTCATCGATTGCACGAAAAATTCCCCAATTGGTCGTATCTATTCGATCGAAATGGTAAGCAAATGCGCATTCCTGATTGCCAATTAGCTTATAGGCTATTGTTGGCTTACCCATTTTGTATCTCGTGCTGTGATTTATCGAATGTTTTGGTTTAATTTTGTAGGAAAATGGAGGCGGAGATTTGGAGGCGAAAATTGAGATGTTGCTGAATGTGGAGAAGCAGATGAGGCAAGTGGTGATGCTGGCAGGTACGAGGAAGGCCGTCACACCTCTTGCAATTCTTCTTCTCACACCTCAAACAAT
>NW_011628139.1:22146-22718 GCF_000512975.1 Sesamum indicum | reverse complement strand
AAATCCAAGAAAGGAAAACCCCGCTGGTAAAAACCCTTAAACCACCGTTTTCTCCCCATCATCAAACCCCACCGACACTCACATGGTGAAACCCTCTCACCTTCATTTCTTTTTTCTTGTGTTCATTTCTCACCCAAAAGAATAGAGTAAAGAAAACCAAGAAAAGCAGGGGGGAGAGACAGAGCGAGGAGGAGGCCTCAAATTATGGTATTGCGAAATGTTACTGCTGTTTGAACAATCCTTCTTGGCCCAATATTTTCTCATTGTTCATATATTGATAGATAAAGAAGGAATACTGGAATACTCTCTATTGATGTCCTAAGTTTGCTCTCACTTCCTTGCAAATACTTTCTCCCTCCATCTTACATGTCATCTTTATCTTGCTTTGTAGTGCTTCTTTTATTTAATTTTTGCTTTGACAATCCTAATGTGTTTAACTTGCTCTATATAATATCATATGGTCAGTAATTTTCTTCTACTTAAAATTAGAAAAATGTTGCTAAGGATTGTTGGAACAGTTTACATCTGAATTTGATGAATGTCTTCTTCTAGGTTTGGGATTACACTGGTTT
>NW_011628139.1:21159-21903 GCF_000512975.1 Sesamum indicum | reverse complement strand
TATAATTATCCCGTAATCTTCCTTTGTTATTCCAGCTCTTAAGATGTGACAATTTGTAAGACATGAACATTTATCTAAATCATGAGCGTTCCATGGTTGCTCAGGTGTCATTGCTAAGAGGATATAAATCAGACAGGAGACCTGCAAACTCGACAATGATGGCAATTCTGGATGGCTTTCAGAAGGCATATTCCGTTGATTTCAGACCACTCAATGCACTGCGCCCTGCTGCATTCCAAGGGGTGCATTATATTTCACCATTGAAAAGGCAAATAATCTCGTATGCATCTGGTGAGCAGAGATTTCCGCTTTTCTTATGACTTGTATCGGTTAATTTTCAGAACCATGCTAGTTCTTTTTGAATGATGAATTCTATTACATGAAGTTTTAATGAAGCCACTTTTTCTTTTATGATGTTTGGTCCCCTTGACCTGTCCAAATCCAATTTTCATCCCTCTTTATCTTCTAATTCAAGAACCAGCTTCAATTTCTGATGGTTTTAAGGGCCTTCGCAGTTTATCATTGTTGGTTATTACCACGAACAGTTCAGTCTCCTTTCCAAGATGAATACATTCATCATCTAATACCATATTGTGAGTGCGAGGCTGTTTCTGCTGTTTGAACAATCCTCAAATTAGGATTTTCTGTACAGTTTGGTCTTATGTAGACGTTATTCGTGATATTCCTGTATTTAGTCAGTTTGGGTAATATTGAAGCTGATGAGCTTCTGCTCAAATATTGTTT
>NW_011628139.1:20497-20978 GCF_000512975.1 Sesamum indicum | reverse complement strand
CTATTCTTTTGAGTGGATGGGTGGGCTGGTCCTCGTCCTATGTTTATCTTTTTAATGTTGTTCAAGGGTAGAAGGAGTATAATATTTGGGCATGGAGATTGGGTGGTATTAAGTTAAGCACTAGTAGCACAATGACATTGGGAGGAGAATAAATGGAACATAAGTATTGTCAAAATCTTTTAGGTACCTTTGAGGACTTACCATGCTGGCGATCAATATAACAAAGCACGACGGTCTTGTTTATAAGAGTGTCACTTTTGGCTGTGTTTGTGACTTTGTGTGTATGTAATGATTCATGTTGTTCTTAGTTGTATGATGCCCTTATAAGTTCATGATTGATGGTTGGTTAAGGCTTCGTCTTAACAACTACTTATCTTTTTAAGCAATGCATTGGTTGTTCACAAGAGAAGCTGCAATACATAGTGCAGCTATTAGGTGTCCTCCAATGGTGTCTCGCTTCCAGTTATCATATTGCAGTCTC
>NW_011628139.1:13344-17326 GCF_000512975.1 Sesamum indicum | reverse complement strand
TGTTGCAAGAGAAGCTGCAATACATAGTGCAGCTATTAGGTGTCCTCCAATGGTGTCTCGCTTCCAGTTATCATATGATCTTGCAGTCTCGTTATGTTCTAGGTTTGTTTTCTTTTCTTATGTGTGATCCTCTTCTGGTATCACCCAGAATTGGTCTCTTGGAAATTTAGTATTTTACTGGCATTCCTTTTCTTGTTATGCCCCTGTGCAGAAACCTATGGTAAGATAATAATTATTATTTAAAATTGAAATATATGCAAATAATTGCTTCATTTATGTAATATATGACTTTTGATCACAATTGGAATGCTAATTACTGTGTCGCGCTGTAGAATGATGCATGTTAGTTGGAGCTAAATGAAGGTAATTTGGTGGATATCTCTAAGTCATAAAGTATCAGAGCATTTTAGAGGATGCTTGATGGTTTTGATTTTTTGAGTGCAATAATGGCAATATACTAAAATTGTCTACAACAGTGGACATACTGTCCCCGTATTCTTTTACTATTCCTTTCTTGAATTATGATATGCCTGTTGCTATGTAAATTGTTGAACTTATGTACATGAGCATGCAATTGCAATCTCTGGGATTTTGGCATCTAACTATTTGGACAATGCTCTGGTCCGTTGTTGTCGGATGGGATGTTTGATGCTACATTTAGGATATTCTATACAGTTTGGTCTTATTTAGACGTTATTAGTGATATTACTTTTTTTTTAGTTAGTTTGGGTAAGATTGAAAGTGATAAGCTCGTGCTCAAGTATTGTTTCATTTAGTAATTTACTGAGTTGTGAAGCTCTGTGAGTACATGTATCATGAATGATTATGCTAGTCAAGATTGGTTTATGATTAGCTACCCCCAAAACCCTTCTACTGCATTTGGTCTCTGAAATATGCAACTTGTTAATAGATCTAGATCTGAAACTTTGAAATAATTAAGCAGGCTGTTCAATTTGAGAATTGGAGTTCATTGGGTTTAGTCCTTGAATTGGTATCCTTTTTGTCTATACCTGTATCATCCAGAATGGTACCGTGATGCCAATCAGGATCACCATGAACTCTGTGCTTCCTGTTTCCATCATGTCTGCTGACTTGTATTGAACTACTCTAGCTCTTTGCGGATCTTGGGGGATCTTCAATAGCACTGAAGTGTTGTTTATATATCAAACTACTGCTGAACTGATGGAGTTGAATTAGTATCTAGTTTCTATAGAGACTAATTACTGGACTACAGACTACAATCATGATCATTCTGTTGCAGTTTTTCGCCACAGAATATGAAATAAAGTAATTTGTACTGTGATAATGAAGAATTTTTCGCTCTTATGATCATCTACATTTCTTAGACTAAATATATTATTAATTAGTTACTGAACGATTATGATCATCTACATTTCTTAGACTAAATATATTATTAATTAGTTACTGAACGAGGTTCTTTCTTATTTATTATGTTATTTAAATAGGATATCTATGGTAGAGAAATTTCTGTTTTTCCTGCGCCAAAGGGACAAATAATGACATGGAAGGAGTCTTTACTTGATACACCTACCTATAGTTGGGTATGCTTGTTTTACAATGTTCCTAAAACAGGCGTGTTCTTTTTCAGGTAGGAGATGTGGCATTGTCCATATTGCACAGTATGGTAGCCGCTCATTCAGATATAGATGATGCTGGAGAGATTGTTACACCAACCCCCAGAGTAAAGAGGATCTTTTCAAGCTCACGTTATCTCCACAGATTGCACAAGTAATATTTTTAAGTGCCTGTCCTTCTATTGGTTGTGTGTGCTCTTGTCCCAATTTGGCCAACTGAAAAATCTACTCAGACTTATTAGAATAAAAAATTGCTAAAAACGCAGAAAGTTATGCTTATTATTGTATCTTTTGTTTATCTACCTGGAGAGCATGAAAAATGTAAAGGTTGATATGTGGTTCAAATAAGTTCCATCAACCTTTGTCCTCAAATATTTGAGATTTTCAATCTGGCAGTTCTATGATTTGTATTCGCTTAGGGATAGTAAGTCGAGGATTATGTTGATGGATATGCGAGGGTGGGGTACAGCATTTCCGACTTCTGTTAAAAGAGTTCTAAATTTTGCTTGTACGTAGATCTGGTACAAGTTGGTTCAAAAGAATTATGAAGGGCTGTTCATTTTGTTTTTCCCTTCCCTCAATCTTTACTCGCTTCAATGAGCAGGCCATTCTTTCACGTACATAAAGCACTGGGCCCCTTAAAGCATTCCTTTGGTTATGAGCTTGGTTACATAAAAGATTGATGTGTGGCACGTAGAGTAAAATAGGATCAGAAATTTATCCTACAATAAACCGGTTTCCTTGCAAGCCATTTAAAATGGGAGTCAGTTGTCCGGTATTTATGCTTATCGTCACATGAGATGCACATTGGAGACTGATTGAGCAAACAACTATAGAAGGGTCACTGGAACTATTGCACCTCCTTAATTGCCTTTTCATGGTAATTATATTATAACACTTTCACTTGGGAAGTGGGGTAACTTTTGTTCCTTTCTTTGCCTTCCACACAGGTTTGAGATGTTTTCATTATTTTTTCTTTTGTTTTTAAGCTGAACTAGGCAGTGGCTCGATGGTGGCTCCCTCAATATGCACATTGTTTCTCAATTTCAGAGCTTCAGTTAATGAACCAAACTCTTTCCTCTATTTCTTATGTGCAGGCAATGCTTTCTGGTGAACCAACTATTGTTGATCCTGTTGCTGCTCTGCTGAAAGCTATAGTTACTAGGAACCCAAAAGCAATAATCCGACTATACAGTACAGGCACATTTTCTTTTGCAACTGGCTTACCCTGGATCTAATCTTCTTTCAATTGCCCAACTCTTCTCAGTGACTCATGTTTATCAAGCTTTTCATGGTGGTGAGGAAGCTGCAGTTTCCTCTTCTCTACCTTTGGCGAAACGAAGTGTTTTGGGCGGCCTCTTACCTGAGTCATTGCTTTATGTACTGGAACGTAGCGGCCCAGTTGCTTTTGCCGCAGCAATGGTTTCTGATTCTGACACTCCTCATTATTTGGACACACAAGATGCGAGCAGAAAATCTGATCCGTCAGGTAGCCCTGAATCTGCAACTGGAGTTTGCTACTTGTCTTTCACCCCAAGCATCTTTTGTTAACATTTAGTATTTACATTCTAAAACATGGTGGTACTTGAGTCATCCTCAATGCAAATAAGTGCTGCATTTAACTCTCAGTTTTATTTGATTAGGTTCTTCAGCATCTTGGTGATTTCCCTCAGAAATTGTCACAGCATTGTCATTCCTTATATGACTATGCTCCAATGCCACCAGTGACATATCCAGAGCTGAAAGATGAAATGTGGTGTCATCGTTATTACTCAAAACTTATGTGATGAAATTAGATTTCCTAATTGGCCTATTGTTGAACATGTTGAGTTTTTGCAATCATTGCTAGTAATGTGGAGAGAAGAGTTAACTCGAAGGCCAATGGACCTTTCTGAAGAAGAAGCTTGCAAGATACTAGAGATTTCCATTGATGAAGTATCCAGAGACGACACCCCTAAGAAACCAAGTTTTGAGTCAGTTGAGGAGATACCTAATATATCAAAGCAGATTGAGTATATTGATGAGGAAAAGCTCAAGAGACAGTATAGGAAACTTGCAATGAAGTATCATCCAGACAAAAATCCTAAAGGGAGGGAGAAGTTTCTGGCAGTGCAGAAAGCTTATGAGTGCTTGCAGGTATGCCAAATTCCTTGATCCTGTGTGAGGATCTGTCATTACTCATAAAAAACGGAGACCATATGATTAAGCTTGAGAAAAAAAAAAGAACATATAGACAAGGGATCTTATAAGCTGCCAGCTGCCAGATCTTATTTCAAATGAATTAGTCGACTTGTTTAGACACCGTTTTCACAATTAAGCTGTTTATTGACTGGTAGAAAGTGCTCTAAAGGTATTTATGCTGTCAAGATGAGCCAAATGCTTTTTTA
>NW_011628139.1:12335-12562 GCF_000512975.1 Sesamum indicum | reverse complement strand
GAGTCGAGTCTATAATGATCAACCAGATTTTGAAATTACTAAGCCTGAGGACTTCTGTCTTGCCCTTGTTGATTTCACATCTAGTCTAGTCCATAATGCACCCGCTGCAAGCATGGATACTCATGTTAATAGTGATGTAACCACTGATGGATCTGCCGAGCAGCATCTGATGATTCTTCAGCATCACTTGATGGGAAAAGCTTGGAGAGGGAGGATTTGGAACTAGT
>NW_011628139.1:3612-11951 GCF_000512975.1 Sesamum indicum | reverse complement strand
TCGCCGCAGTCCGTGGTTGAAAGCCCCGTGGCAAAATTATTAGCGACGGATATATTCTTTCTCTAATTCTTAGCTTCCGTCGCTGATTCTGTCGACAAACTAGAAGAAAGTTTAAGTGTAATCCGTCTCTGATTTCCGTAGGCAATCTGACTCTGATTCCATCGATAAAAAAAGAAATTGCGTCTCTAAAGGTAAAGTATTTGTTTGTTAATCCTGTCTCTAATTCCGTCTCTGAAACGCAAAAAATATTCCGTCTCTAAAACCTTACAAATTTCCGTCTCTAATCCGTCTCTGATTCGGCCTCTAAACTTTTAAAAATTTCCGTCTCTAATCCGTCTTTAATTAGTTTTGGGTTTTTTTGGGCAAATTTTTTAATTTCTGTACCCAAATTAATATCTTGGTCATTATACCATCACATACATTCCATCAATACCAAAATTTGAATTTTCCAAACTAGAACAATAAATATTAACAAAAGATACTCATAATACAACAACACTAATATAAACTAAGTCATTAACAACCAACAGAAAAAATAAACTAATTATCTTTCCTGGAATGTTGTTGCTCCTGGAGTGCAGACCCACCAGCAAATTGATAGTTTTTGTATTCCACATCTTGAAGTAATTTTCGAACTAATTCTTGTAGGTCTGCCTCTCTCTTCCGAGCCTCTTCCTCCCTCTTTCGAGCTTCTTCAAGAGCAATTTCAAGCAATTTTCTATTTTTGTCTTCTCGTCTTGAAAATTCTTCTTCCATTTTTGCAGCATTAGAGCGCATGTCCTCCACAGCTTTTGTTAACTCATTGTTCTGGTCAGATTCTTTAAGAGTAGAACTGACTGAACTTGAACTTGTAGATGAGGAGCTACATCTAAATCCATATAAGCGTCCTTTTGAAGGACCTCTAGTGATATCATACCAAGTTGAGATATCGAATGAAAACTGTGAAGAAAAATCAGTACAACCCCTGTTTGCAATGTATTCTTCTTATGCAAGTACATTAGATATGGTCTGCTTGTTTTATTACAGTTGCTTCACTCATCTCCCAGCTGCCGTGAAGGAGCTTTGCATGTTCTCTAGCTTGGGCAGCTGCAAAGCATGGAGGGATGGTTTTCGTTCTTGAAGTTCTCTTGCCAACACAAGGTATGCTGATCTCATAGATAGCAGTTTCTTAAGAATTCTATCTTGCGCTCTAAAATGGAAATTTTGTGTAGAAGATATTCCGTTGCAGCAAAGAGTCGCAGCAGCTTCGCTATTAGGGAAGCTTGTTGGCCAGACTATGCATGGGCCTAGAGTGGCGATAAGTCTGGCAAGATTTCTGCCTGATTTCCTTGTCTCGGTAATCAGGGATGGTCCTGGTGAAGCAGTTGTGATTGCTCTTGAACAAACAACAAAACTCCTGAACTAGTCTGGACTCCAGCAATGGCTGCATCGTTGTCTGCACAAATAGCAACTATGGCTTCGGATCTGTACCGTGAACAGGTGAAAGGACGTGTTGTTGATTGGGATGTACCTGAGTAGGCCTCCGGCCAACAGGAGATGAGAAATGAACCTCAGGTATAACTGCTGTGTGCTGCAGATGTACTCTTTTGTTTTTGATTGATTACATGGATGTTCTAAAGAACGCTAATTCTGTTTAATGACTTACATCATGTATTGCTGTCTAGGTTGGAGGGATCTATGTTAGGTTATTCCTGAAAGATCCCAAATTTCCACTTAGAAATCCCAAGAGATTTCTTGAAGGGCTGCTGGATCAGTACCTTACATCCGTTGCCGCCTCACAATATGATGGCCAAGCTGTTGACACTGAACTTCCTCTACTTCTTTCTGCTGCCCCGGTCTCTTTACTCAGGATGTACCCCGCTCTTGCAGATCATGTTGGATATCTTGGTTATGTGCCCAAACTTGTGTCTGCAGTAGCCCATGGAGCAAGCAGAGAAACAATAGCTTCAGAAACCTATGTATCTGAGGATGGTTCGTCGCAACAAAATTCACAAACTCCTCCGGAGCGAGTTCGCCTTAATTGTTTACGTGTTCTACATTAGCTTGCAGGTAGCACCACCTGTGCAGAAGCTATGGCAGCTACTCCCAGGTATGCTGTGGTTTTAAGCAGCCCCCCTTTTTTCCCCTCCAAGAAAATATCATACAAAAGATGTGTTTATCTGATTAAACATCTGTTGCTAGGTTTGGTATTGTTCTGACGAGCTTTTTCTTCAGGTAGTTCCACTTCTGTCGAACGCGATTGGTTGGCAAGGTGGAAGCATCCTAGCTCTTGAAACCTTAAAGCGTGTTGTAGTTGCAGGGAATCGAGCAAGAGATGCACTTGTTGCACAGGGTCTCAAGTGAGCATCAATATCTCTTTAGACCCTAAGTTGTAGAATTGTTGTGCATGTGAAATGTGCAGACGTGGTTAATGAAACAACAATGCGCATAAATTCATCTGTGTTTTCATGATAAATTTTCTAAGATGGGTGCATAAGCAATGCAAATCATGCAATTAGTATTTATTAGATACAAAGTAATTTTCGGCCCACAATGTGTAATTATCTGTCACCTGGGCTAAGATATGGGTGGGTGATTGAGTCTGTTTTTAGAATATTATTGGGATATGCATCTTGATAAAACTACTGTTGCATGTTCTCTGTGTCATGCAATAGTAACATGGCATATAATTGTTGTAGGGTTGGTCTTGTGGAAGTTCTTCTTGGCCTTCTTGACTGGCGAGCTGGGGGAAGAAATGGGCTTTGTTCACAGATGAACTGGAATGAGTCAGAAGCAGCAATTGGCCGGGTTCTTCAAATTGAGGTCTGTACCATATCATGATTTGTGTGAAGACGTACTGCCTTTTCTGCATGGTGGTTTGGAAAATTCAGATGGTGCCTTTAGATTAAATGATAAATGGCTTTATATCCAAGTATAGAACATTTGCAATGAACTAACATAAAAGGCCAGACCAACCTTGTGGGACAGAACTGGTGCATAATTAGCAAAAGAAATTATGTTCTGAATTCATATGATAAGTTGCTCAAGGTGGTCTGAGTTCTATTTTGTTTAATTTCTCCAGAAATATATTTGTGTTTATAATCTCTTTGTGGTCATAATCCCTTTGCTGTGGGATCTTCCATGTTTCCTTCAAAAGGACAAGGAAAAACAATATGCACCCCAAAATGAAAAGCTCTAAAAGGATTAGTAGTTTACAAGTCCTTGTTAAAAGCTTTTCTTGAGGTATTGTGATTGTTTCGTGAGTTTTTTGATTAGCATGCGAGAATACTAAGTGAATAATGATTTATTTAGACCTAAGAAAATTAAAGCTGCTGAGAAGATTTCTGTATCTTCGTTTCACATGTATCTTTGATCTGCTTTGCACTGTAGATGCAGGCTTATTAAGGAGTTCTTCCATACCCTCGCATAGGATGGGCAGGATAAGGTCAGCTAATAGTGGGGTCTAGTTTGGATCTAGGTAATAGAACCACCAGGATAATAGATCATATGCTCTGAATTTGTGGGTAGATCAGGCATAGTGCATGAGTTTTAATACATTTAGTGGGTAATGTTGTGACACTGCAGATTATCAGAAACATGGAGTGTAAATGAATTTTTGAAAAGCATGAATTATTCTGAAATAATTTACATGCCAAATGTATGTGATACATGAATTAAATATTGAAAAGCATATTTTTTTTTTTTAAAACTAATTTGCACACTAAGTATATGTGAAACACAATTGACAGATATGATGGTTTTTAGAATTCAATGGATCTTTTAGTAATTTAATATTCAGAAAAAGATGTCATATTTTGTTGTAACGAATCTTCCAATAGACTTTATTGGTGATATTCTTTTTTTTTTTAGTCAGTTTGGGTAAGAAGATTGAAAGTGATGAGCTCCAGCTCAAATATTGTTTTATTTGGTAATTTACTGTGAAGATATGATCAGCTACCCCCAAAACCTTTCTATTGTATTTGGTCTCTGAAATATGCAACATGTTAATACTAGATCTGATGAAACTTTGAAATAATTAGGCAGGCTATTCAATTTGAGAATTGGAGTTCAATGGGTTTAGGTCTTGAATTGGTATCCTTTTGTCTATACCTGTGTATCATTATAGATTTTAAATAATTTAATATATATTGTATTTATGTATATTTACACAGATAGCTCCTTTTGTGGGTGGCATGCTCACTCTGAGAGAAGACGAGTTTGGACAATCTTATTCTTATGCATGTTTGTTTATACTTTTATTTTTAATTTTTAATTTTAAAATAATAATTAAAGTAAAAAAGTATTTTTTTTACGTATTCTCACTGAAAATATGATGTACGTATTCTCACTGAAAATATAATGTTAATGTAAAATAATTTCACGCAAAAAGCTATATAAAGTTGAAATTGTGCAATTGTTACTAAAAATTGAATTAAAAAATTTGAAAGAAAGGAACAGAAAATTATAGATTTAAAACAAGAAATAAAGAGATAAAAAAGAAATAATATTTTCCTTTGTGTATTCTCCGCAGGTTTCTGGGAAGTGTACATTTCTTCTCTCTAGTAAAGGGGTTTTTCCCCTCTCTCTCTTCCATCATCAACAAAATTGATCTTTCACTTCCAAGCACTTTGGCAAGCGACCACTGCCGGAGACCCACTTCTGTTCCGGCGGCCCGTCGCCGCTCAACTCCATCATTTTCCCACCACCCACGCGCCCGCACGCGCGTCTTTAGACTGCAACACAAACCCCCTTTTTCAACCAATCTGCTCAATTTCTCTCCGTCCGTCACCGTTGCCGGCGACCAGCGCCGACATTGGAGTCCCCTCACCCCCACGACTCTTTTCCGACCATCCCCCGGCTTTCTCCACCGGTCTTCGGCAGGACTGCAACGTCTCCATTTTTTTGCTCCTTTTCCCTTTCTACATTGGACACTTCGACTGAGGCCAGTGGGGGTTAGATTCCTTGATCCACTTGCTAGACTTCTTGTTTCTGGAATGATCTTAAGAGCTGGAGTTGGAAGTGGTTACCAAAGGTAGATTGTTGTTATGTATCTTCTTTTCTACTAAAGCTATTACCAATGCAGGTTTTCTCTTTGTATAATGAATTAAACAAAGCATAAGTTGATAGAAACCGACATATGTTCTAAAGTCTTTCTTCTTTTGAGGAAACGAACTTTGTTGTCAATCAAATAGTTTAAGAACTCTACAGGCTTTGACATTTGTCTTGTTCCATGTTGACATTTGTTTGAATTAATATCTTGGAATTGGTGGATGTTGTTGTTCCGTCGCAACACCTGGAACCTTATAAATACACAATAGTGGGGGTTGAGGGTGTCGAGGCAAATAAATTTCAGATTTCTTGAACAATAGTCCATTTTCTTAAAATTTTAGGTTAGTCGTTGGCTCTTCCACTCTATTTTCCTGAGCTCCTCAATCGCTTAAAACTTAGCACCTCATACCCTTCACTCATTCTATTATATGACGTGTTGCTGGGTTTGCTCGGTTCTTATGTGTTAATAGGGTTGTAATATGCTTGCCGGGAGGGGGCGAGGGAATTGGTCCAGTAAGGGGATTGCTGTGGCCCTATACTTAGATGCCTTGCCGTAAATATGTTCTTTTAGTGTGTATACAAGAATAAGAAGTGCTATTTTAAAAGCTTATATATATTTGTGATGTTGAATATTGTAATATATAGGATGGCATTTCAATCACTATCACTATCAGTCATGCTGGTGCAGTGCCTGAAGAAGAGATTGCCCTGCATTAAGTATTAACTTAAAATTGAACTAAGTCCTCTTGAAACTACATCTTGCCCATCTTCAGAATGTGACTGTACCTTGGCTCATATTTCATTTTATCTTGGTTTATTCCGTTGTTTTATTGTTAAATTATGAATTGAAAATATGGAACAATGCAAAGGTCATTCTAATTCTCCCTTTGAAGATCAATGAACTTCATTTTGTTTGTTTCTTTCTCTGTTGCTTCTTCCCATTCTAAGAACAAGTAAAATGAAGTAAATGAAAGGGAAAAACCATGGTTGAGATCGTGCTGAGTAGTTTTATTGTCCAGATAATTATGACGGCCCTTTGCTAGTAACAGGGTCACTGACAATAATCACGATGTGGAAATGATTTTTTAACTTGACATCTCTACGTGAACTATAATTTCATCTAGCCTTTGTCTTCAATTGCTAGCATTGCGAGTTTCAGGTCATTGTTTGTTTTATTTTCTTTAGAAAAGCAAGACGTCTTAGTGAGTGATTGATTGGAAATCTAAGTCTGTAACTCTTGATCAGTAATCTGCAAGATACCAGGTGTATTTTCTTTATTAATCTTTGCAGTGCTTGCTAGATGATATATCATTAGTAAGAAAAATATTTGCAATTATTCATATGTTTCATAATTACTAATTGGACTGTTTCCATGCAGTTACCAATGGCCAGTAATGTTAACTTGGAAAGCTATATCTCACAGGACTAAAGGCTTTAGTGGAGCGGACCTTCAAGCACTTCTTTCTGGCACACAACTTGAAGTAGTTCATTTGCTCTTGGATAGGGAAGATGGCAGTGGAACTGGAAAGATCTTTATTATCACGGTTGCTCTTCTGGAGTCCATGGCATCCAAGGCTAAATGCCTAAATCATCAGTTTCAGAAGCTGAGAAGCGAATGTTGCACGGCATTTACAGCCAGTTTTTCAATTCAAAGTGGTCTGTCACTGAACAGGTATATCTCTCATCCTCTCTCATTGGTTCAGTTTGAATTTTAAAATTTATTGATAGTTTTGTATGTGAATGTGTAGTTTTGGAAGAAGTATAGTAGGTACATCTTAAAGATGAAGCTGTGCTAGCAAATTTAATATTTTATCGATTGGTAAAAAAACCATGATTGTCAATTTTGTTCGGTTATTGCTTATTATTTGGTGCAATTATGATAATGTTGGATTTTTGTTTTTATTTTACAATGTTAATTTATCGTAAATTGAACTTTTAGTACTTTCTTGGTTATTGAATATGTGCTAAACCACCATCCCATCAATAAATACCGTACATAAGTCTGAAGTGCCCATGCATATTACCTCCAAAGTCAACTACAACAGGGCAGTAAGTCAAGCAGAGCGATCCAAGCTGTTTAGACTGAGGCTCGGCTTAAACTTATTCGAGACTGCATTTTTTATTGTTTCTCTCTTGAATTTAAAAAGTTGAAAGCTATTCTGCACTCTCTATGAATGTTGAACGGAGCAAAATGTGTTAATCCCACATCTTTTTGTTATTAGTATATAGCATGAGTATACACAAACATCCATCAATGGCTGAATAAAGCATAATGTCTGAAGGCTACCAATGTCCATTTGTTTTAGTATGAAGAAAGTGTACATACTTAAGAAAAAACCACAACAGCTTTGAAATCTTTATGCTGTAATATTTGAAGAAAGAAACCCAGGGATATTAATTTGTTTCTTTTTGTGCTTAGAATGCCATTGTTACGGACATGTGTAATTTTGTAACCTTACCCCCTCTCTTGGAGTATAATTGTAGAAACTTAAGGTTGTTACCAGTCTTGTAATGGAGATTTAGTTTTCAAGAAATGGAACCTCATGTGATATGTTGTGTCAACAGCTAGTCATTGCTGGAGATGGGTACTAAAGATTTGGATTTTGTACAACTGAACTAATTAATTGGAAGAAAAGCTGGTGGGATATCAGTATATCCTTTCACACCATCAGTTCGAGGGAAGGAGGAGGATATCAGTATATCCTTTCACACCATCAGTTCGAGGGAAGGAGGAGCCCTGTAGCCATATAATTGTTCGGGTCAAAGCTATGTCAGAACGTGTTGGAGAGTTATTTACCCTGGTAATTCTGGTATTTTTTTTTGTAATTTAATTACATGCGAATTTCGAACCCCACCATTGTCACTCTTCAAGTTGGTTGAGGGCCATAACATTGTTATCATGTTGTTTAAATGAATTTGTGTAAGATTCCTTTGAACTATGTCTAGGTAGGTGGAAAGTGATGATACTTGCAAGCCAATCTTTTTACATAAATAGTTTGTATAGTCTAATGTGACTAAGCCATGACTCTAGGTATACTGGGTCATGGCGTAGTTGAAAAGTGTGTTGGTAGGTTGAAAAGTGTTGATACTTATAAGCCAGAATTTTTACATAAATAGTTTGTGTAGTTTACTGTGACTAAGCCATGATCCAAGGTACCTATTGGAGTTCCTTCTCTCATTCCATGCAATGTACTTGTGTTTATAACTTTATATATATTTCCGTTCATTTAGTTTGGTGTATTTCTTGTGCATCTCTCATGTTTATGTATACCTAATATCTACTTGGGGGAATACTAGTCACTTTTTATACA
>NW_011628139.1:1385-3479 GCF_000512975.1 Sesamum indicum | reverse complement strand
CAAGGATGGATGTAAAGCTCAATGTTGCTGGTTGGATCTCTGAAAAAATGGGTGATGTCAGGTTGATTTGTTTGGAGTCTAATTTTCACCTTTGATATTTGGAAAGCATGTTGATGTCTATAATATTATGAGATGCATCACCATCTGTTATATGACCAAGCCTTCGCTGGCCATTTGCTGAATTTTAGAAACTCGGCTATAAACCATGATGGGTGTTTTGTTAATCGTGGGAAGTTAGAGTGCATGTGAGTTTTGTTTTGAATTAGCTTTGCTAATTTGATAGATTATATTATTGTTAGCATTATACACTAGTATGCACTCTTTCACTTGATTATATAGTAACCTGGTGGAGATGAATATTTTTGTTTTCTTGGCATCTGTTTATGCATGGATGTAGTGTCCAATCCATTTTAAGACCAACCTCAAGTTCTTTCATGTGCGAAACTTTGAAATGGAGATAGGAAAAAAAACAATTAGTACATCAAATTAATTTTCTTGTGCAGTAATTACAATGAAATAAAAGTATATATTGCATTACTACTTCTATTTTGTGGGCTTTCTCTTGTGAGATCTTGCCAATTGCAAGCACAAGGGAGAGGGTGGAAGGCTGAACAGTATTACCTGCAATAATTGTGTGCCAAAGAGTCCATTAGAGATTCTAGTTATGCAGGTGTTGGACAGTACCATGCAATGCAATGGTCAGTCAAAGTAAATTACTACTGTCTTGCATTGTGAATCCTAAAATGATGTGTTCTTGGCCATAGTTTTTCTATATTATAACTATTTTGAGTGTAGTGTTGAGCAGTCAAGGATTTGTCTTTTAAAGCTTTAGACCACCAAAGGATATGAGTAATTTCTCATAACGGTCCCTTTTATTGTCATGTTGTAGTCAAGGAACTGAACACCAAGAAGATTCTTGTACGAGATGTGGAGACAGTTAATAGCTCAGACCATACATTTGATGTGCTGCGTTGTGGTACGAGATGTGGAGACAGTTACTAGCTCAGACCATACAACCCCCGTTCTTGGCACCATCCCAATTTTCAGGGACATGTTCTCTTCCCTTTTTACTTTTCGTTCCATTGTTTGAGTGGGTTTCTGTGCATAGATTGAAGACAATGCATCATGCATGTGCTTGTTGTGGGGAGAGGTATGTTGTTCTTTGTGGTTGTGATTGGTTTTTGGGAACGTGGTTGGATAGTCATTGTAGCACGATTCTTGCGAAATTGGTTGTGTTGCTGGAAATCTGAAAGTTGAAATTCTTATTAATGTGTGGAATGTGGATGTGTGGGATGTGAAATTTTTTGTTTGGTGGCTGAAAAGTTTTATTGAACACCAACTTGTTAATGAAGTTAGTGTGTCTTGAGAAAAATATGTGAATTATCTTGTGGTAGTTGCTGAATTTTCAGATTGTCATCTTGTGATATCCCTTAGATTAATAGGAATTTTGGTTTAAGTCGAGATAAGTAAGAGAAACGGACGCTTGTGGCATATTAAAAAAACCCAAAAAAAAAAGAAAATTGTGTTAACAATGTTCCATTGACTGCATCAAATTAACAATGTTCAAGAATCAACACAAAAACCCTTTGTGTGAGCTTTTGGGCCAAAGCACTTCCATTTCAATAGTGCATCTATATTTATTTTGATTGAGGGCGTCAAACTTAAGTCTGTCCATTCTAGAACTTGCTTGTGTAATACATTTTGAGACCACATTCTTGTTAGATTGGTGTATGAAAGTGATAAGGGCACTTAGGAAAAACCCATTGACTTGAACAGAGCCTACCTTGAATTCACCCATAGAAAAACTCATTTTGAGCCTTTGCTTTTCTTTTCTTGGTTAAACCACGTTATAAGCTTGACTGTCCCCTTTTTGGTTATTTCCTAAAGTGATATTGAACTCATTCAAGGGCATGGTGTTGGCTTGGTTGCTTTTAAGTTGACATGGAAGTGAGTTAATGTATTCAAGCTGCATACACGGATACATCGTTAGCCCTAAGGGAAAGGAAAAAAAATGGAAAGTGAAAATTGAAAAAAAACAAAAGAGAAGAAAAGTAATGAATAGAGAGGAAAAAAAAGAAGGAAAAGAAAAAAAAA
>NW_011628139.1:0-200 GCF_000512975.1 Sesamum indicum | reverse complement strand
CTCATAAACTGAACCTTGAAAATTGATTCAAATCACCTTCATGGCCGAGAGGTCGTTGGGTGCGCTGAGCATGGACACGCCCAGTTATTTTCAGGGTTAAATGAAAAGCTTTCAGTTTGCCATCAATGGCTTTTGTAAGTACCAATGTTTTTTGTTTTCGATTTCAGTGTCTTCTTATAAAGATTGAAGATTTAAAATGT
>NW_011628138.1:0-87756 GCF_000512975.1 Sesamum indicum | reverse complement strand
TGTTCCTGAGCAAAAAGACCATTATCCCTTTTTTATGCGAGTACCCAAAAATCAAGGTGATGCTACAGAAATACCATGTGATTCAAGGGTGAAAATTATAGATACCGCTATTAGCAGGAAGAAAATCAAAATGGCTAAACACACCGAAGTCAGGGTTCAAAACTACAACATTTTGTAGTGGTCGCAGGCAACCAATTCAAGAATTGGTTAGCAGATCATAACGAACCAAGATATTTATCAGATTTTATCAATCCTCCATTCATTTTCTCTCACTAAATCCCCTCTAGTAAAGTAAATTAATCCAAGACCACTCTTGTTAACGAGATATATTGAAAGAGAAAAAGAAGAGGGACAATGCACTCTCTCCTGTCCTGTTATTGCCCTTAATTTCAACAAATACTCTTTCATACCAGGTAAACAAAAATGAGAATACACATCTATGAAAGCACACAAAAATTTTATAAAGGACATAAATAGACCACAAAGACAAACAATACCCGTAATGAGCATAAAATATTGCAAAACTATGGTGACATCCTGCACGAGATAAAGGTTTGTGAAGATAGAAATGAAGACTTAGAAATTGAAGGTGAATGACAAATGTAACAAGACGCAGATGGCATTCGTTGTCCTAAGAGATAAAAGCAACACCTCACTTCTTCTATGTTCAAAATGGAAGTAAAACATGTTCTACCGTGACACACCCACACACCCACACACACACACTACACACCACACACACACACACAAGGTTAGCTTTGTATTTACTAAGTCATTTCAGCAAAAGCCCAAGCAACAAGAAACGTAAATCACACTAGATGCCTCAACCTATAACAAAATTAGCATAAAAACTTGTAATGGATTTAGATTACTTCATAAAACTTACCTCTCTTCCAAAAAGTTAAAGCTAGTGTCTGCTTCCAGTAAATGAATCATTCACTTTCTTAAGAAGAGCTAAGGAACAGTTGTGCCATTTATCAAACAACACCACAGATTCAACAACTTATAGGCCTAGTATCCTGGTGTCTGCAATGCCAAAACCACATTACTAGGAAACTGTTACCACTCAAATATGTATAAAACTGCCCATAAGTACCTAAAAATCAAAGAAATTTCACGGTTAGTATGCTGAACAACCGAGATGCCTTAATTTCGCTATCTTGTGAAGCAGGTTATTCTAGCCCGTGGCTTCGTCGTATTTGGTATATTTAGGGGTACCCAATACATGTCTTCAAGTGGACTCCTACTTTCACGCCGTCACAGGAGTCGTCAATTGTTCCGATTTGGGTTAGTTTCCCAGAGCTGCCAGCACATCTATTCCGC
The DNA here is from genome assembly GCF_000512975.1 of Sesamum indicum. Taxonomy (NCBI): domain Eukaryota; kingdom Viridiplantae; phylum Streptophyta; class Magnoliopsida; order Lamiales; family Pedaliaceae; genus Sesamum; species Sesamum indicum. The sequence continues at coordinate 86,433 of NW_011628138.1, read as the reverse complement.
AAGGAAGTCTTATTCACGGTGGCGAGCATGATTGGAACCCCTCTGCAGATTGACGACACTACACTCAATCAATCAAAGCTCTAAAGGTTGAGGCATCTTGTGTGATTTACGTTTCTTGTTGCTTGGGCTTTTATTGAAATGCCTTAGTAAATACAAAACTAACCTTGTGTGTGTGTGTGTTTGGTGTGTGGCTTTGTGTGTGTGTGTTTGTGGGTGTGCGTGTGGGGTGTGTGGCGGGAGGGTGCGTTTGTGTGTGTGTGTGGTGTGTGGGTGTGTGTTTTTCTGTGTGTGTGTGGGGTGTGTGTGTGTCGGGGGGTGTGTGTGGAATGTGGCTAGTAAGCTACATCTAAACACAAGCATGAGTCAAGCATCAGTTACAACATATATAACTGATTAATTGTTCCTGAGCAAAAAGACCATTATCCCTTTTTTATGCGAGTACCCAAAAATCAAGGTGATGCTACAGAAAGTACCATGTGCTTCAAGGGTGAAAATTATAGATACCGCTATTAGCAGGAAGAAAATCAAAATGGCTAAACACACCAAAGTCAGGGTTCAAAACTACAACATTTTGTAGTGGTCGCGGGCAACCAAATCAAGAATTGGTTAGCAGATCATAACGACCCAAGGCATTTATCAGATTTTATCAATCCTCCATTCGTTTTCTCTCACTATATCCCCTCGAGTAAAGTAAATTAATTGAAAACCACTCTTGGTAACGAGATATATTGAAAGAGAAAAAGAAGAGGGACAATGCACTCTCTCTCATGTCCTGTTATTGCCCTTAATTTCAATAAATACTCTTTTATATCAGGTAATCAAAAATGATAATATACATCTATGCAAGCATACAAAAATGTTACAAAGGACATAAATAGACCACATAAACAAACATTACCCGTAATGAGCATAAAATGTTGCAAAATTATGGTGACATCCTGCACGAGATAAAGGTTTGTGAAGATAGAAATGAAGACTTATAAAGTGAATGACAAATGTAACAAGACGCAAATGGCATCCGTTGTCGTAAGAGATAAAAGCAATACCTCACTTCTTCTATGTTCAAAATGGAAGTAAAACATGTTCTACCGTGACACACCCCACACACACACACACACTCTCTCTCACACACCCCCCCCCCCACACACACCCCATACACGACACACACCCACACAAACACACACCCCACACACACACACTACACACCACACACCTAACACACATACACCCACACACCACACACACATACACATAGGGTTAGCTTTGTATTTACTAAGTCATTTCAGCAAAAGCCCAAGCAACAAGAAACGTAAATCACACTAGACGCCTTAACCTATAACAAAATTAGCATAAAAACTTGTAATAGATTTTGATTACTTCATGAAACTTAACTCTCTTCTAAAAAGTTAAAGCTAGGCAGCTTCCAGTAAATGAATCATTCACTTTCTAAAGAAGAGCTAAGGAACAGCTGTGCCATTTATCAAACAACACCACAGATTCAACAACTTATAGGCCTAGTATCCTGGTTTCTGCAATGACAAAACCACATTACTAGGAAACTGTTACCACTCAAATATGTATGAAACTGGCCATAAGTACCTAAAAATCAAAGCAATTTCACGGTTAATATGTTGAACAACTGACATGCCTTAATTTCGCTATCTTGTGAAGTAGGTTATTCTAGCCCGTGGCTTCGTCGTATTTGGTATATTATGGGGTACCCAATGCATGTCTTCAAGTGGACTCCTACTTTCACGCCGTCACAGGAGTCGTCAATTGTTCCGATTTGGGTTAGTTTCCCAGAGCTGCCAGCACATCTGTTCCGCAAGGAAGTCTTATTCACGATGGCGAGCATGATTGGAACCCCTTTGCAAATTGACGACGCTACACTCAATCAATCAAAGCTCTAAAGGTTGAGGCGTCTTGTGTGATTTACGTTTCTTGTTGCTTGGGCTTTTGCTGAAATGCCTTAGTAAATACAAAGCTAATCTTGTGTGTGTGTGTGTGTGGTGTGTGGGTGTGTGTGTGTGGCGTGTGTGTTTGTGGGTGTGCCTGTGGGGTGTGTATGTGTGTGTGGGGTGTGTGTGTGTGTGTAGGGTGTGTGTTTTTGTGTGTGTGTGTCGGGGGGTGTGTGTGGAATGTGGCCAGTAAGCCACATGTAAGCAAACGCATGAGTCAAGCATCAGTTACAACATATATAACTGATTAATTGTTGCTGAGCAAAAGGACCATTATCCCTTTTCTATGCGAGTACCCAAAAATCAAGGTGATGCGACAGAAACTACCATGTGATTCAAGGGTGAAAATTACAGAGACCGTTATCAGCAGGGAGGAAATCAAAATGGCTAAACACACCTGCATATAGAAAGGTTTCTAACTATGACCAAACTTTGCACTTTTGGTTTGGTCAACTCTCCTTTCATTAATTTGGCTAATGAGCCTAAATTAGTGGACTAAATAAGTTCAAAGCCCCTTGAATTTAATTAAATCCAATTTTAATAAAATTCTACTAAATTGAGCCAAGTTTTTTTTAATCCAATTAAATACAAAAGCCTAAAATATCTCTTAATTAATAAATTCAATTCATTAAACAATTAAGACAGGACCAATTGAATTAATTCAATTAATTTAATCTTGTGTTATCCATTCCACGTGTTAGTAATCTAATTACTTACACCTTATGGAATTAATTCCAATTTAATTCTTTGTTTGTCTTTGATGATTTGTGTGTGGCTCTTTAGGTTCACCTTCAGTTAGATTTGGACTAGTGTCCAACACAGATGATCAATTAAATTCAATTTAATAAATCATCCTTAATCAACAATTGATCATGTAAGCCCGCTACCATGGGTGGTCGTCTAGCAATGGTCTTTGGCACTAGAGACTAGGTGAATATATGTGTGAACATTTAGGCTCCTGATTTCATATGGGTACTGTCTTTCCCTCTATAATCTCCCAGCCTTAGTTTAGGGCCTCGAATTTGGTGTCGGTTTCTATCCTGCACTAATCATATATGCTTTAATACTTGAAACTGTGTTACGCTAAGTTGCTCGACATAGGAACCTCTCTTTCCTATCCGATCAACCATTATGGCCACAGGTTCATAAGCCGTGAACGCATTTCTAAGTGCATAGGAGATTCCTCTGTCACATACTGACAAGGGACAAATCCTCTTCTTGGAATCCACCGTCCGCACTACATATTCCGACTACACTGGACAAGGCTTATGATCATGTCTATGACACAATCACCTCAAGCACAGATCCAAGACACTGGCATCGTGTGAACGTGTCTGTCATGGTTTCTCAAGTCTGAGGACTACTCCGTACTATTAGAGATGGGATTCACGTCATACCGACCAAGCCTCTAAGGTTTCCATATGACGATTCCCCCGAGTCAGTTCAGTCAGTTGACCACATCGTCAACTAACCCACTGAAATTGCATAGACGTCCAACGTCTATCATTGATAAAACACGGCACTCATCCAATGAATGCAATACTCAATGCTAGTCTCATTAGGACTCTCGATGCGCAGTCTCGAGGTCCTCGACTTGGAACATTTCAGACCAACCATCAAAAGTTGGTTTCGTAGTCGTCATCCAATACGCAGCCCAACTACATGGGTTATCTAAATGGTCTATGGGTATCTGTTGTAACGTTGAAGCATTGCTTAACGTAATTGGTTAGCACAACATACCCATATACTAAAAATAAATACTTTTCATATTTATTATGACAATATTATTTGAATAAAAATTGCTTGAATATTTTCTAAAACCACCAATCCAATTAACTTTTTGATAACCTAGTCTAACACTCCAGAGTAATTAACTTCAATCAAATGTGGGTTGATTAAAATGCGTTTCAATATACTTATTTCTTTCACAAATAATATTTTTTTTAATTTTATCAGTTAATTTTTCACACACATTTAAAATTAATATCAATTTTACTCAATTAATTATTTTGCTGTTTTTTATTTAATTGAACATACGTAATAAAAAATTTAAATTAGAAAGACATTAGAATTAAGTTTTGTTTGTGTTTTCAGTTTTAATTTTTAGTTTCTGAAACAATAATTAAAGTAAAAACATATTTATTTATAGGTATTTTTATTAAAAATATATTGATTTGACATCAAAGTTCAATATAAAATACAATCTTATTAATTAATCCAAACATATACGTGTTCCTTATAAACTATGCCCCTTTTTACACTTTACCATTAAATTTTCTTTTTTTTTGTCAACTTACCATGTCAACTTTGATGAAATTTACACTTTGCTGTATAAAATTGGTCTTCTTATCAATTTTTCTGCCCAAAATACAATGAGCATGCCGGAAAAACATTACTACATTGACCTTAAATATTCATGTGTACTGCATATTATGTTTTTCGAACACTAAAACTAACTTGAATACAATCATATATGACAAAGTATACATTTTATAATAACTGAGATAATAAATTGATGCAAATAAATAAATAAATAAATAACAAAATAGCTAAAAAAACAGACATGATTCAAATAACAAAATATAATTATCTAAATGAAAAATACATATTTTTTTCAAAAATCTAAAAACTCAAAATAAAAACACAAATAATGCTGTGAGCCTATGGTCACTAATATAATATTATATAGATAATTATCAATTGGAAAACATTATTAGGAACATAAACTTAGAATATTCCAAATTAATAAGTAGCACGTGGTGTGGGCCCCCACGTCCTTATCATTTGCCGTCCACCTGGCATCAGCCCACACACCCAGTTTCCAAGCATGACAAAGTAGTAATCTCCTTTTTTTTTTGAGAGAGGACAAAGTAGTAATCTCGTGTTGACGCATTCTCGCAATTTCCATACACTAGTTGTACATTGGGCTTGTTTTGTTGAACAACTAAACGGAATAGTTTGTTTATATAAAAACAATAGTGCTACTGTACAAAATAAAGAAATATATATATGAGATTTGAGAATATCATTTAAATAATAGAACCACTTTAGCGAAATTTTAAAAATTATATGATAACTCAGGGAGTGCAAGTAATTATTATTATTGATGTGTATAAAAACGCACGTATTGAATAAATAATGCGAGGTGTTCAGTTCATTTAAAGTGAAAAGTGATTAAACGTGTGTTTGAAGGTAAAAACAGTTAAATGAGTAAAGAAGAGAGCGATATTGCTTGATTTGTGTGTATACTAGAGATTGATACGGAATCAAGGCTCCAACTATAAATTACAATAGTCCTTTAAGCTAATATTGCCGTATCCTTCTAGTCATGCGTGTCCTTCTCCCGCTGAGGGAATTCTCTATTTATAGGTAACAACAAAATTGTTGAAAAAGGTCATGAATTTGAGGGATCATTGCCTCAAAAGGCGTTGATAATGCTGATCCTTCCTCAAATTTGATGCAGAGTCCTCCAATGGCTGCCTAGTCCACCTCAAATTTTGAGAGGTAGCTGGAGGATACCCTAGACTCAGGGGATTTGTTGGAGCCTGTTGCGATCTTTTGGAGGATAAGACTAAGTCCTCCATGATTTTTCAGGGAGATGGTTGATGAGCCTTCTCTCAACTAGATTTCGAGTTTGTTAAGATTTAGAGTCCTTCTCTCTAAGCGTACCATATGTCCCTGTAGGCCTTATGGTCCTCCTTTGACCAAATTCTATTCTCTGGTGGCCACCTGTCAGGTCCTCCTAGCCTTCTCCTGAGCTAGGTCTCCTGGGCGGCCTTATAGGCCATCTCCTAACCTGGGCCTCCCAAGGGTACTATGGACTTTGCATTTTTTTTCTTTTTTTTTGCGATTCTTGGATCTATTTGGGTCACCTATTTTTATACGCATTAATTATAAAATAAAAGATAAATTACAACAAGCTTCCTTAAGGTTTGGCATAATTATAAATATCTCTCATTATTTAAAAAATTATTAACCCCTTAATTTTAACTACAACCCAGTAATTAGCCTAATTTATTAGTCTCTATTATGTTTTTATCTATTTTTTGTGGTAAACTGACCAATATGTCATTGTGAATCATAAATCATAAATTTATTTTCTTAAAAAAAAATTTATGATTTTTTAATGGATTAAGGGGACAAGTTTTTTACAATTTTTTACATCCACTTCATCCAATTTATTTACAAATTTTCAATGTTTACAAAAAAATAAAAAATTACAACAATGACAAAGTTGACGATTTCAAACTTTCATCCAATGATTGTATAATTTCATCAAACATCAGTAGTTAGGTATTTATAATATTTTAAATAACGAGAAAGTACTCATAATTAGACCAAATTTTAGGAAAACTCATTGTAATTTATCCAAAAACAAAGTATCTTTATGTAATTGGTATAGATATGGTGTAGTATGATTTGAGTACTTGGATAGAGTTGGAAGGGGCTTGAATAAGTTTATGTAAAATATCTTATAAGATATTCTTAAATCTTATAAAATGTTCTATCTTATTTTAAAAATAAGATTTTAAAGTGTTTAGATAAAATTAAATTATAAGATAATTTTATAATCAGTATGCTTAACAGCAGTTTGTTGAATTTCCAAAATAAGTTCAGAACTCCTTACATTTTGTTTTTAAAAAAATGACCTCTAAGTTCGTACATTTTTGTTAAAAAAAATATTATAAAATATTTTTCAACATTTTATAAACTCTCAGACATCTTATAACATATTTTAAATATTTATAAACTCACCGAAACACTCTTCATTATCTTTGTGCTACATGCATAATTTTCTATGTCATTTTTAATGAAGATGTATTAATTAAATCAATCTTTGATGGTTCAATATGATTGCCTATTTAGAGTTCTAACTATGTAAGAATTAAAATACACAAGTTCGAATAGTTCTTGATTTCACTAAAAGCGTTCGATAAAAATTCTGCAAGATCAATGTAACACTATTACATAAAATTAATTCGAAATAAGAGCCTGTAATTAACAACTTCCACTCGATAACTTACTAATTATCGAACGATTGTTTGGTTCCAATTTTTTTTTTCAATTTTTAAAACAATGATAAAAATAGAAAATATGTTTGTTTACGTATATTTTTATTGGAAATATTTTACTATCATTTTTATTCCCGTCATTAATTCTTTTTTTTTTTTTTTATCTTTACATACAAATAAAAATTTTCAATCATTGACTTTATAAATTGATAATTTCGATACGGCATTATTAACAATTATAAATCAATAAAAAATATAACTGTTAATTTCATTAAAATAAAAAATATATTTGATTTAACACTTCAAATAATAAAAAATAAATTTATTATTTTCATCAAATAACATAATATATATTATTAACATCACTAAGAACATAAACATAATTTCATCAATTAGTTTAAATGTTTTCTTATTTTTGTACAAAATTTAGACCAAATAAAACACACATTTCCGACTGAAAATTGAAATGAAAACAAAAGTAAACATGGCTGCACTCGTATTCGACGTCCACAAGCAGAAATTTTGCCTACGTACAACACCCTAATGCAGTGGTTGCAGCAAAATTAAGAGGACAGCGGTGTACAGGAACAGCACCATCTGACCTCGTCGCTTTCTCCCTCAAATTTCTATATCCTCTTGTCATGGCGGTCAACGGTTCTGTGGTTACTCCTTATACATAAACAACCGAAAAGACGATAAATCCGAACCCCACACCGAAAAAAGAAACAAAAAAGAGAAAAGGGAACTGTAAAAAAATAAGAAAACAGAAACAAAATCTATGTAAATTTGCTGATAATTCGGAGCATTGTCATAGAGAAAGTAGAAAACTTCAACAGGTTTTAACACACTTCATAGCTGTAGACTCGCACTGTCCGCCAAGAATTCAACTCATACGCAAAGGAAATAAGACAGAAAAAGCGCAGCAAAAAACCCATTTTTATTCGGTGAGGATTGATTCAGTTTTCCGCTGGGAAAGCTTGGAGGTTTCTGGGTTGTCAGGTTGATGTTCCCATCTGTGGTTGTGTGAAGAAATGGGGAAGATTTACTCGTTGAACCCGAGTGATTATAAGCTTCTAGAAGAGGTGGGATTCGGTGCGAGCGCAACTGTTTACAGGGCAATCTATTTGCCTTCAAATGAAGAGGTGGCTGTGAAGTGCTTGGATCTCGATCGGTGCGGTAGCAATCTGGTTTGTCTTGTTTTTCCCGTTTCTTCAATCTTCTTGTGATTTTTTGTTGAGTGATGTGTTGATGTGAGTTGTTCGTGGTTTGGTTGAATTCAGTGTGGGCGGGGTGAATTTTGATCCCGTGGGTGGAGAGTGTTTATTTGATTTGACTTTTAATGTATAGCTTGTGAGTTTGTTTGCTGGGTGTTGGGATGGCGGGGCGTTGAGGACTTGATTGTGAACTTGTTTGAGTGGAGGTGGGTTGTGTGTCGGAGGTTGAAAATTTGAAATTCGAGTATTGAATTTGGTTCAGGTTGATCATGCTTAGAGAATGTTGAATTGCTATATTTTGTTTCTTTGTACTTATAAGGTTTATTTTGGAGTCATTATCTGTTTTCGTATGTGAAGTTTGAAGCCCATGGATCTGATTGTAGTGAATCTAGTATTGAAGAGGTAGAGAAAGATTTTTGATCAGTTGTATGCCAGAGAATCCAATACAAAAAGGCTAGAAAGTTGCGGAATGTTAAAATATGCTGCTCTATCTAGCTTCATGAAATGAACTTACAGAAAATAGCAATGATTTGTAAGCCACGAAACTTGTCTCCCATAACTTAACCAATCCAGTAGTTGGGATCTCCAAAGAAAAATCCCTTTAGTATATTATGGCATCAATCATATAGAGCAGATAACGAAGTTGAAAACTTTTACAAAATATAGACTGATTCCCGGAATTTTAGCAGAAATTCTAGTGCTCAATTTAGGCTGTGTCAGGAAACAAAAATAGTACTGAGCAATTATGTCGTGTGGTTATACTTAGTTAAAGATTGCTGTGTTTCAACACTCTGCAGGAAATTTGTTGAACTAATTGAGGAAAACATCACCGTTTCACCTCCTGTCATTATGTGAAAGAAAGTTCAACCTTTGTGGATTCCTTGTATTCTCTGCCTTTCAGGAAATCAAATTGCCTTCTGAATGGAAATATACTTAAATAGTAGGAAAAATAATCTGAAAACAATCACATATCCTCCAGTAAGACATGTATCTTTTGGATTCAAAACCTGAATTCCTGGAGTCTTACCACAGTTTTTACCTGTGATCCATGTCTGGACCTTCATCAGACGTACACAGCAAGACATAGGGATTCATGTAGTGACATCAATGTTCTAGCCACCAAATGGGGATTATGCTGTTAGGATCCATGCTGGTGTGATAAGTTTGTATAGAACATGACAAGTATATTAGTGTTGAAGTATATAAATGAGAATTTCTCCTTGCCTTCGACTTATAATCCAAATTTTCTCCCTTAAAAAGCTAGAAATACTTCTCAATGTGACAATACATATATTCCCCAGTGAGCTTCTTCTAATCTCGACGTCATCTGTTGTTTCCTGCTACTTGTCTTTCCTATACATCTCAGTAGTTAGGAAGGTTGGCCTTAGAAAACAATGCTAGATTTTTAACTGTGGTCCTTTATATAAAGATTGTTATTGTACTGTATTTATCACTTACTTTGGCTGCAGTCTAACCTTGTTTCTATTGGTAAAATTTAATATTATAAGGAACTTTTTGCAACTGTGCTTTATCATTAATTGATGCCCAATTGGCTTGCAAGTCATATCAAGTGATATCTACCACCTGCATGAGAAAATCCTTTTAATGAGTAGTCATTATGGATTAACGGTGAATTCAGAACATGCAATTTCTGTCGACTTCTTACAATGGATTCCTCCTGAGAAACTTGTTCCAGAAAGTATATTCTGGAGATACTTTCTGTTGGGAGCATTTTTGTTTCAGCATACTTATAGTGTCCAATAAGCAGGATGTTTTCAGTTGAATTCTGCAAAAAGATTGTTTTATTATAGATATAGTATGACTGATAAATTTCTCAATCAGTATCTATATTTCAATGTAATGATATTATGCATGTTCATCTTTGCTCCCCGGCTTTGCTTTATTCTTGTTTCCTCAGACACTCTGCATAATGTTTTGTTTATTTTTAGAGCAAGGTTTAAAATGCAGTGGAAAAGGTGTTTGTTTGGCATTCATTTGGGAATGAAACATGCGTTTGGATGAGTTATTTCTGAAAGTAGGATTTGGTGAAACTGTGGCAGTCTTTATTCTAAAATATTGTCATTTGGTTCCATGACGTTTCAAGTGGCTTCATGTGTTTTTAAAAGTGTCGAAGCATGAAGTTGGTTATGGGTTAATAGTATAAAATTTGATAATGATGACAATGATACAAGATCTTATGGATTTGGTGGTTAATTATGATGACAGAGAAAGAGCCAGGATTTGTATATGAAGGTGTGAGATTTTCAGAAAAATGAATATGTATATTGTGAGTTTATATCCAAAATGTGGTAGTAGAAGTGGATGACTTCCAAGTTCTCACTATTGAAATTCGGATGTGTCCTCCAAATAATATAACCCAACAATACCTCAGCGTCTGCATTTTCTTCCAGTTCAGATATGTTTTGCATTATTACCTGGTAAGCACAATTTATCACCATTTTCCCATGCACAAGAATTATTTCTCTTGAATAGGAAAATGGTGGATTTTTGTGCTCAATATTTCAGGTTATATATTACAAGAATATTTCTTTTTCCATAAAAAACCAGCAAATGTGGCTAGGTAGGCTTTTCACATGGAAAACTGCGCCTGTCATTTTGCAGGATGATATTCGCAGGGAAGCACAAACGATGACCTTAATAGATCATCCTAATATTATAAAAGCATATTGTTCATTTGTTGTTGACTGCAACCTTTGGGTGGTCATGCCTTTTATGGCTGAGGGTTCTTGTCTACACCTCATGAAGATAGCATACCCAGAAGGGTTTGAAGAATCTGCCATTGGGTCTATCTTGAAAGAAACTCTGAAGGCTTTGGAGTACCTTCATCGACATGGCCATATCCATCGTGATGTGAAGGTAGTTGTTTCTTCACTATTAAATTTATTCTGAATGATTTCACATTTACTTTGGATAATTAGATCAACCTAAATAGTCGAAATACTGCACATTTTGTTTAACAGTTTTCATTTTTCAGGCAGGAAATATATTGATGGATAGTAATGGTGAGGTGAAGCTTGCTGACTTTGGTGTTTCAGCTTGTTTGTTTGACAGAGGTGATAGACAGCGCTCGAGAAATACCTTTGTGGGAACTCCATGCTGGTACTTTGGCTTTCTCCTTCTCTCACACTTGTTCGTTCTTTCTCTCGATATGCATGTGTATTGTATAATTTTTCTAATGGATGTTTGCTTCTTTGTTATGATAATTGTAGACATTATGTGTTTCACTTTGTCTGATTGTACAGGATGGCACCTGAAGTGTTGCAGCCAGGAACTGGATATGATTTTAAGTAGGTTTTACTCCATCTTCTTGTTCTGTTCCATGCCTCAATAAATGTTGACCAAGCATAACAAATTTTTCATTCATGCATGCCCGTGTGATGTCAATGATTGTACTCCTTGAATCTCTGTTTTGCATATTTACATGTGACAACTTCAAAGAGACTATTCTAGGTTGCCCTGTCATGTTCTGAGTGTAGATAAGATACATGAAGCTAGATTCGAGAAACTTGTGCTCGTGGATAAAGCTAATGATTGTTCTCCCCTTAAGTTCTGAGTTTTGGATATCCTCATTTGTCATATATTGAGAGTCAAAAGAATCTGAAGCTATTTGTCCAGTAATCTGATCTTTTTTAATCTGCTGAGATTTATATTTTTCTGCAACACCAAGTTGGCTCTTTGGCCAATATTCCATCATGTGCATTTTAATGTGCGTAATTTGGTCGCCTGATATCAATTTATAGGGCTGACATTTGGTCATTTGGAATTACTGCATTGGAGTTGGCTCATGGACACGCTCCATTTTCAAAATATCCTCCAATGAAGGTATACATATCTACTTGAAAGCTTGAGATCGTGTTTTTGGAGGACACTACCCTTTTACTATTACCCTGCACCTTGGAACAGGTTCTGCTAATGACCATACAAAATGCTCCTCCTGGACTTGATTATGACCGTGATAAAAAGTTCTCCAAGGTATCAATGATATGTTCAACTGCAGATATCCACTTGAATACTATCTAAACTTTGTAATTCCATTCTATCAATCATTTATTTAGCAAGCTATGGCGTTGACAGTCTTTTAAAGAAATGGTTGCAATGTGCTTGGTGAAAGATCAAACAAAAAGGCCAACTGCTGAAAAGTTGTTAAAACATCCCTTCTTCAAGAATGCCAAGCCTCCTGACCTCTCTGTGAAAAAATTATTTGCTGACCTGCCACCATTGTGGAAGCGTGTAAAAGATCTCCAGGTATACCAAGGTTATGGTAATTGCAGGGTTCTGAATTGATCTTTTCCTAGAATTCGACTTTCCATTGTTCTAATTGGATGCAGGTCAAAGATGCTGCTCAACTTGCTTTAAAAAAAATGCCTTCAGCAGAACAAGAGGCAATATCTCAGGTTTGAAGCATTACGGCATTACGATATATTCTTTTCTTTTAATGGGTTCGAAATTCTTTTAATGTTCACTGACATGGTATATGGTTTTGTTTCCAAGTGATGTTTGCTTGATATATTTGTCATAATGATTTTGTATTTGGCATTTTTTCTTTATATTTTCTTTGTTTTGTTGCTTTTATTGCAAGCAACTACATTTTCTGTATTGGTTTCATTTTACAAAATCAAACATATTCCTCTTTTCAAAACCTCTTTACTCGAAAAATATTACTTAGAAAATATCCTTAGCAGTACTATATATATACATGTATATGTACATTGCGCATTTGTCTATATATCTTGATTCATTTAAATCATTGCATCACTTAAAACTGGGTAAATTTGTATAATTACAAATACTTCTCGTTCGAAAAATTACAAATATCCGCTTGAAATTAATGATCATATAATAAATACCCCTCGTGACACTCCATTCCTTGCCATCTTGCCAATTACTCTAAGCGAATTTCAAAAACTTTACGTACACCAATCTGTACGCTTACAACATGTTTGGTTCATAAATTGGACATTCCAGGAATGAACAGTCCAAGTGGAATGTAATTGATCTTTTCAATACAATTCTTTGCTTATGTACACAAATGAAAGTGAGATTGGAAATATTTTGATATTCCTTTGTTTGGTTTTATTAAATATATAGTTTTAGAATAAAATTATATTTGTTCTGATTATTATATTATTAGTTGTATACTTAATACTCAAAACACATTTTAAATTTTAGAAACTGTGCACAATACCCTACATAGTATATGTGTATATAATTATACTTATATAGTCATTTTATATTTATAAGATGTGTCTATAGGTATTCACACTCACACTATATATATATTTTGAAGTTTATATGCTCGCATAGTGTGTACACATACCACCTATAATTTTATTTATATAAATAATATGCACAAAAATATAAGTCATTTTTTGTATAAAATAAAACGTATGTACTTATATATATTACATTATACATAAATATAAATATGTAGTTACATAATATTGTACATGTTAAACATGCTATTTGTTATTATATACATATATATCATAAATATATAAATTTAATGTGGCGCCCCTTATCTGTTATACCGAAAATACATAGGCAATGTTTGGATTCATGTTTTCTCATTTTCCGAGACAAGAAAAAGCACACTCAATGTTTGTTTTTTGTGTTTTTACACCTTATTTGTGTGTTTTTTTGTTTTTCAACTTCTTATATATAATATATATAATGTTTGTTTTTTGTGTTTATTTGATAATAAACAGTGATTTTTGTTTTAAAAAATACAATATTAAATATACAATATTTATATATAAAAATATATATAAAAGAGATATGATTTGACAATGAACATTTACCAAATCTCAACATCAAACCTACACCACTTATTTTAAAATATTTTAAATTACCTCAAAATACAAATTCAAACATACCATCTATTTTCAACACACACTTACTTATCTCTATTTTTCTCTCTCTCTCTATCTCCAAAATACAAAACAAAACACTCAAAACACAAATCCAAACATAAGGATACTATCTTCATTAAATTATGTTAGTATCACCTATTAATACATTCTTGAAATTATTCTTGCATATTTCTTATTGTATTAATTATTCATAGAAAGTTTATTTGGGTTAGTTTGATACGAAAAGGAATTATATGAAACTTGACGGACTAATTCATAAGTATAAAAAGCCTAAAATATATTGATAAATAGATTATAGGTTATAATCCGAATGTACTAAAATTTTAAGAGACTATATTGAAACTTTATAAAGATTTTGGCGTGAAAATGTATAGCTTTGAAAGATAGAGGATCAAATCGTCCTTTTTCACCAAAAAAAAAGAAAAAAAAAAAGAATGAAGAAAAGAAATGAAGATATAAACAAATTTGATTTGAAGAAGGTAGCACGTGCCCTTTAGGTCGTGCTGTCTTGTGTGATATGCCACCTTATACACATGACAAGCCTCTTGTCATATATATGTTACATGTACACATATACATACATAGATAAGTAGAAAAAAGTGGAAGACGTGTTAGGATATAATTGCAAAGCTTCAATCGAGCTCTCAGTTGGTACTTTTATCTCTATTCTATTGGATATTACAAAAGTTCATATCATGTCATAAGGCATCCTAGTAATATTACTTACATAACATTTAATTGGTAAACAGTAAATACGAAAACATGAATTATAATTCAAAATCACTATTAGCAGTTGCCAATATCCATATGTTGTCAACAATCAAAACGAGGCCTGTAACACGAGTCCCATTACACATCAAACACAATATCTCTCCAAATACTCCTTATTAGATTGAGACCAATATCCAACCCAAACTTTTAACATTGTCACATATAAAGGACCTATACCAACATAATCAATGACATAATTTGTTGACTCAGTACTCTAATTGTAGTAAATAGTGTACTGGACGGTTGAAGTGATCCATTACAAGTTTTAGCACTGAACAAACCCAAAAAAATTCAAAACAAACCCAAAAAGTCCAAAATAACTTGCGCTTTTGAACCTTTACCCTAGTTTAATAGTTACTAGCACCTTAAGTCCAAGGATCTTATATTGGTATAGCTAAGGCTACTGCCTAGGTTCTGATACCATGTTGTCGCGCCCCAAAGTATGAGTCCTACTTTAGACCGTACTCTAAGAACACAACCTAATACAAATTGATAGATATAATAATTTAGATCCAAGACGATTATATGTCCTAACCATTCATTTGACCTCTCTTCCAACCACCATAGTCTCGTCATAGGTGGCTAAACTTTGACTTGTTCACTTTATCAACTTTATCACCTGTATCTCGAGTATGAAATTCGAACTATGTAAGCAAAAAGCTTAGTGAAGCAATAAATGGGTCCACATGGAATAAAATACTAATAATGGAAAGTTGATAAAAAAGTTCAATATATCATATTAACCGGTAACAATATTGATTGAGCCTATGAAGACCACATTAGGTAAGGACCTAATCATATAATCACTGTCTTGTGACTCCCAAAAAGTCATTTACTACCTTATCCTCCATGCAGGGAGCGACCTCGTGGCCACATTGAACTCGCCATGCGTTGATACATGGTTGCGCTAATCATACGTGGACAACGTGTAGCGTGCCTGTGAAAGAACAACCAATTGGTAACTGAACACTGAAGTCTCTACCGGGAACTAACAATTTACTCAAGTTTGTCGTAAGATAAGAACACCTTTTATACGTATACGTGGGCATGCACGATAGTATATATTATTACTCTAGTTTTGCAAATACTAATGTAACTTGAATGACACTCGCAACACTGTCCCCGTGATTAGATAGGGTCTACAGAAGGACTAGTCTCGAGGTTGCACAAGGAGACTGAGTGGATAATTCATGTGCAAGCCCTTCCAATTATTTCGATATCCTTAAAAGTAGGTTGAAATTGGAATGAGCTCTACGGTTTGACATAATAATAGATACCCCTTCGTTGTTAGAGAAACCATCAATCCCCTAATGTGATGAAATTATGTAATTCTTAGATATAGGCCTCAAAATGTCCACTTTGCCCTTTTTTTTGTTAATTTTTTTTTAAAAATTGTAAAAAAAAGCTTACCAAGTGAAATTTCGTTCTTACCTTCTAGTCCATAAAAACTTTTAGAAAATTTTGAGAAGATAAGTAAAACTATTTCATAGTCCACAAGAGTTTACCACAAAAAATGGATGGAATCCTAAATGGAGACTGGTGGAATGAACGAATTGTTGCACGGACATTAAAATCAGAGGGAATTGGTAATTTTCCAAACAACAATGGTGTATTTTTAATTATACCAAATCTCAAAGAGTTCATTGTACACTTAAAAGTATGAGCTTGGCAACCACTTGTAAATTACATTAAGGTTATATGTATATTCTTATACTAAATAGCATAGAGGTATTTTAAGCTTAAAGTTATATCCATATCTATTGTACCTTTTTATATTTTGATTAATTAATTAAATATAATTAGCAAAGCGAGTAGAAAAATGAGAACTCTTAGCCAACCAGGCAAACCCATATGCACACTTAGTATTCTCCACTACATTTGTAATTTATAGTATCAACTTGATTGAAATTAGTTAAATTTAATCTATTTATAATTAGTATATATATATATTTTACACCTTTAATGAATGACAAATGCTATTAAACTTTGTTTCTTAAACTATATCAATGATAAATATTTTCATATTTACTTAACGGATGCTTAATTTGAGCAAATGAGTAATTGCAAATACTATTTACTAACTAAGCAAAAACAATTATTAAGAGAAAAACATTAGAGTAATATTATAATAATTCAACAATTTCTAATTATATATTAAGTATCTAGAAACGAAACTTAGTGTAAGTCGATATAAGCATATCCTTAGCCATTAAGTAATCATTGTCTTAAAACGAAATTAACCAACAAATAATTCAAAGAGAGATAAGAGTACCAACCGAGAGAGACTAAAGCTTTGCAATTATATTCTTATGTCTTCCACTTTTCTCTACTTATCTATGTATGTATATGTGTACACATACATATACATATATATATATATTAGATCACAAGAGACTTGCCATGTGTATGTGGTGGCATATAAAATAGGGTGGCATCACCGGACGGACACGTGCTACCTTCTTCAAATCTGTTTATATAATCTTTTTTTTCTTATTTTCTTTTTATGATAATCGCAACGCGATCCTATCTTTCAAGCCTATACGATTTGAGGCCAAAACCTTTATAAAGTTTCAACATAGTCTCTTAAATGTGTAGTACATTTGAATTATAACCCTAATCTACTTATGTTTTTTGTACTTATTAATTGTTTCTTCAAGTTTCATATAATTCAGTTTTGTACCAAATTAGCCCAAATGAACTTTATATGAATAATTCTAAAATAAGAAATATACGGGGAGAATTTAAGAATATATCAAATATGTATTATTAACATAATTTAATTAAAATAGTACGTATTTTTAGTATTGCAAATAAAATATTATGAATTCTATACGTGTATCATATATTATATATACATTTATTATATTTTTAATATTATTATCTATACAGTATTTGTTAGGTTTATTTATATCTATGTGTTATACACACATAATCAAACATATTTGTAGTTATTTTTTTCAGTTAATAGGCATGTAATTATAGATATCAAAGAGATTTGAGTCTAAAAATGGAACTTTGTTTCATTGTCGAGATTCCATAGTCCCACTCAAATGGGAATCACTACTCCTCATGGTTGAATGTGGAATGAGTTTTCCCACTTTAGTTGGAATACACCATCCTTCGACTCATGGAACCCACTTCTCTTAGTCCTTACTAGACAAGAAGTGGGATTGAAGAAGTGCATAAGGTCATTCCTGGGATCATTATTTATTCGCACCCAACATGTCGTTATGGTATGTTTGGTACAAGGGAATGCTACCCAGGTCTTTAATCCTACTCCACGTTTGGTAGAATTAAACTTATTTTAATAATATATAACAAAATTGCAATACTATTGTCAAAACATGAGATTTTATAGAACTAAAGGAAGTCGCTATTGGGAGCAACGACTTCCAATTTTTTTTTTAAAAGCTAGCTTGGCGTTGTTACTTCCATTAATGAGTCCATTTAAAACTGATTATGTATTAATTTAAGAAATATATTTTTAATAATATAACTAAACGTATAATCATTTTTTAACAAATTAAATATTTTATTAATTAAAATGCCAAGTAATATTACAATGTATATGAAGAGTTCATAGAATAATAGTGGGTGACTTTGTGAGGGAAAAATAATCATATTACAAATATTGAACTTAAATTCTAATAATGTCCTGCGGTCCCATAAGTGTGTCATACCGGCGTTTTTGGCTCGTTTTGTATTTGATCATCATTATTGGCATAAATATTCAATTGACTTGATGATGTTGTAGAGCTTGGCACCGTATAGTTACAAAATGCACTCATTGATGGAAATTGAATTGGTGAAACATTATATCCTATAGTGATGCCAAGACCAAGATCAAGATCAATAAGTTCAGATTATGATCACATGAAGTCAAACTCTACAACATTATCAAATCAGTTGTACACTTATGCTGTTAATGATGATCCAATACGAGCCAACATTGTTGATAGGTGATGAAACAAGAAGATGTCGACCGCCAACACCAAGGACACAGTCGTAAGCTAGGGACATTATTAGAATTTGTGTCAATTTTTTTTTGGTATTATTATTTTTTCCGCACAAAGTCACCCATGATTGTTTTTGTCAATTCCTTATACACATTATAATATTACATGGCACTTTCATTAATAAAAATATTTAATTTATTATTAAAAATTAAACATTTACTTATATTATTCAAAATATATTTTAAAATTAATACATAATCGAATTTAAATAAAATACAAATGAAAACAGTTTGGAGTCGTTACTGACTCCAGAAAAGAAAATTGGAAGTTGTTTCTCCTATTAACGATTTCCTTTAGTTTTATAAATCTTTTGTTTTGACATTAATTTTGCAATTTTTTCTATATATTATTAAAATAATTAAGCCGGAATTGTATACATTGTAATATTTAATAATAAACTGAACAATAATATATTATTGATATCTGTAATATTTATAAGGTTTCTATGTGTATTTAGTTTATATGTAATCTAATAGATATAATTATATATATCAATGAACTTATATAGAAATTCTTATCATAAACATTTATAAAATAATATATAATGTATTTGACTAAGATAATATATATATCTATATCTAATTTATATAGATCTAATGTAAGTAATTTTATTTACTTTTATAAGGAAGCAGTGTATATGATGCATAATATTTATATAAATAAAAACCTCAGCAGTGTGTGTACAAACTATGTGAGGACATATACATTGTAGATACATATATGTGGAGCATATGTGATTGAGTGTGAATACATATATGTATATAAATTTATGTATGTAGAATGGCGAGTAAAATTATAAATATATTTAATTATTTAGACATTATGCATAATTTTTAAATTTTCAAATGTATTTTTAAGTAGGGATAAAACACAAATCACCCTTATCTTTTAAATAATTACATATACACCCACCAAATATCATTATCACTTACACAAACCACCCCTTATTTTTTTGAAAAATTACACTCACACTATAAAAGTGTTAGCATCATTACACAAACTACCCTTATTTTTTGTCTATCAGGGGTAGTTTCTGTAATTATGCAAAAGACATGGATGGTTTGTGTAAATAGACAATAGGTCAGGGGGTGTAAATGTAATTATCCCTTTTAAGTATTGTGATTTCTAGTACCTGACCTTTTTGGCTGAAGAAGGTGGAAACCCTTTTAAGTATTGTGATTTCTAGTACCTGACCTTTTTGGCTGAAGAAGGTGGAAACTCTGGTTTCAATTCTATACTCTGTTAAAATTATGAAATGTGTAAGTTCGTTTGGTGACCCATGTACAAAGTCTGCTGCATACTAGAGTGGCACCAATCAAGTTTTTGGTTAGAAATTTTAATATAGTACTTTTTCCTCTCTCCTATCGTCCTGTGTATGTGACTCTTTTTCTCTCTGTTCTCTGTATGTATATTTATGTTTTTCTTGATTCATGTGTTGGTTTTGTTTGTCTCTCTTAGAGTGAGTACCAGCGTGGAGTAAGTGCGTGGAACTTTGATGTTGAAGATTTGAAGTTCCAAGCATCTTTGGTATGTCAGTGACGTGACTTTATTTTATATGCAGCAGTCATTTCATGGTAGGATAAGCCTTTGAAAATGGTGCATATGGGTTGTTTTTATCTTGGCAGCTACAAGAGGAGGATGAAATACAAGAAATCAAGGAAGAAGAAGACAGTGTTAAATACCATACGAACCATAAGGTCATTAATAGTTTATTATGTATAACAATTTATATGTTATGGAGTTGCCTCTCTATCCTCCGTCTTTTATGCAGGTCACTATTTTGGTTCCTAACGTACTTAATCTAAATCCTTTTGCTTTTTGGTAGGTCGCGTCAAGTTCTGTGGTGAAACAAGAAGCAACAGGCAATAATAGTAGCAGGTGGTCATTTACTTTAGCTCCGCTTTTGCAGCAATTTTCACTCCCAATACCCTTAGTTTCTATTTTATTTGGTTTTATTTCTTCTAAAGCTTCATCCAAGTTTTAATTGGTTATGATGTCCTAGATATAAATTTCCTCCCAATTTAGGGCTTTGGGTTTTACGATGCTCTTATATATGATTAACTGCTCTCAATTATACATGTTTCTGAAAACTTTTTTCACCTTCCTTTTCCCAGAGGAAATTTATTCGGTAATGACGTGATTGTGGTTGAAAGTCAGACGAAGAAGGGAAAAGTATCAGACAGTGATTTATTTGAGACCAACAATCAGGTAAATACTGGAGTCAAGAGCGGGTCAAGAGCTGATCTGACACCACCAGTGATAGAGAAAGATGTGGCACAGGCCAAGACTAGAACCCAGGTGGCAAGAGCTCGTCAAACTCAAAGTGGACCTCTCATTCCCGGTGCAGTGCTAAGTCACTCTCAGTCAGAAAGAGCACGCAACTTAGAAAGGTTTATTATAATTCATAGATTGCTTAATTTGAACTTCATCTCTATCGTATGTTTACACTAGAAGAACTTATTTTCAATGGAATTATATCCAAAAAGTCGTCTCAGTCCAGTTTGAAGATGATGAATGTCTTTCCTGGAATATTGGCGCCCAAATGCAGATTTCTTCGGTGGAAAACTGTAACTTGCATCGGCATCTTGCTCTTGTTTTGTTTGGTGTTCGTAACAAGATATTCGTATTTACATTACCTGAGTTGATGCCTTATATTGCTTGCTGCAAATCTTAGTTCTGGCTGTGAAGCTAATAGTTTGTGACAGTGGAACATGAGCAAGATCAAGTATACTTCTGTTGTGATCTTACTATCAACAGTTTAGTGAAATGAGCAGTGTTATTTTAACTAACTTGACTATGTTCTACATCTATACCTATCTAGTATCTACTGATATTTATTATTTGAATGTAATATCATGCTTTGAGTTGAATTGATTTTATGGCATTGTAATATATCCGTTGTCAACTTCATACACCAGTTTGAGTATTTAGTTCCTTATTTGTAAATTGAAAAAAATAGTAATATATCATTCTTGTTGGACAAAAGTGGTAAAAGAATGTCTAGAGGGGTGTGTGTGTGTGAATTGACCTTTTTAACATTGATTGGAAAGTATAACAGATTTTTGAAAAGTTGGCAACTGTTTTGAGCGGGTTAGTGCTCCACTTCCATACCATATTGGACTAAGTAATGTAAGAATCAAAGAATGCAGAGGAAATGTTTTTAAATGAATTTAGTTTGAGCAATTTGCAGGGAATATTTTCATAAAAATGATATAACATATTAAAAGGATGTTCTGATGATGAAGATTTGAGTATGAAGAGAAAACCTAAAGTAAGCCAGAAATGTATAGTGGTTTGAGATAATATATTCCTTCTATATCCACTCTTCGTCAACGTTATGGAGTAGATCCACTAGTTGCTTTACTAACATACTGTCCTACATCTTTTTTTATCTACTGAGTGTAACATAGAACTGACTGTTATGATGTTCAGCACCTAAATTTTACACAAATCTCGAGATAAAATTTCCAAGGATAATCTACACAAGAATCTAGCCTAAACTCAAATGTGCAAGTTTTTTTTCTTGGAAATGGAAATGGGTAAGTATTCAAAGTTCTATACACATAATCGTCTAAGAATAAAGTTTCTGCACTCAAAGCTAATCAACTTAGTCTATGTTTGAGTGTTTGAGTGCTGATTCAACGGTCTCGTGTTTTGATGTAGGAGGATTTCTTGATAAGGCTAACAATATTTGCATAATGGTCAATCTTGAATTCATGCGTGGTTCTTGATTGAATTCTTGGTTATGTTGACCGCAATCTGATTCACATATCTATCTATAAATGTTTCCTCCTTGTCTTTTTCGAATTCTGTGTTTTGTCTGTCTTTCCTTCTCAGAGGTTTCTCTTACGTGTAGACTGTTTGCATCATCTTCTCTGTTAGTCTTGGACCTTCATGTGACGTGCTGTTCGAAGTTTAGAACTATTTGTTTGACTTGGATTTAGGTTGATTCATTCCTTGTAACTCAACCAGTTGTAACGCAACTCTGTTCGTTCTCGTTCATCCTCTCTGTGCTGATAGTTTGCCCTGACAAAACTTATTACTTTGGTCATGGACTTCTTGAGAACTGTTGCTGTTGCTTCCTTCAAAGTGCAGTAGCAAACTTCAAAGACATAACTGGCTTTGATCATCATTATGAATCTGTTGTGTTCTCTGATCTCATGTCAATTGGTTCCATCAACTTGTGGGGAACTTTCACCTAAGTACGACCTGCAGTTTCTTGACAAAAAAGTAGTTCTTCACCAAAACATATGTAATCCTAACAATTTTTGTTGTGTTTGTTTTTCTACCAAATGAGAAAGGCGACTCTGTTATTAGGAACCAAGAGATCTCTAGGGTTGGGGAGTTGGTCTGCACCTAAACCTGTTCTCAGCTTTGAATTCTAAGATAAATTTAGGGAAGGTGGAGGACTTATCGGCACTATAATGCAGATATTCTGAGAGAAAACTTGGGTTTTCTTGTCTTGTTTCTTTTGGTGCTAAATAAAGTGCTTAAAGGGGATATGAAGTATGAAATGAGAAGTGAGTAATTTATAAATCTTACGTATCTGTTGATGACTTCCTTGCACTCGGGAAGTTTGACTTAAGATTCTTTTCTGCTGAGTAATTGAAGCTGTTCTTCTGTATTCATTTATATATTTCCTCACATTATGATGAGTTTACCTTGTTAAGTTTATTGATAAAACACAAATTGTTCTATCAGGTATGAGATTGAAAATCAGCAACTGGCAGAGAAGGTTCAACAAGTACGAAGACAGCCCAGTTTTAGTGGTCCTCTAAACCTTCCAAATCGAGCATCAGGAAACAGTTTATCAGCTCCAATCAAATCTTCTGGAGGTGGATTTTGGTTTACAGTTTTCATGCTGTTGATAAGCTACAGCGCTACATGAAGAAGTACTTAGAAGCACAATGCACTCCTTTTGTTTTGCTAGGTTTTAAAGATTCCTTGGAGGACAAAACAAAGACCAACTTGGTACAAATAAAAGGGCGGTTCTCTGTAACATCTGAAAATGTAGATCTCGTGAAGGTATAACTGCGTTCATGTGGTACTTCATAATTTCTGTGAGTGTTGCTGACTTGTATGTGTATACTAGGACATTCCTCTGTGTTCAGCTTCTCGACGTAATTCCCAGGTAAGAAGCAGTTGTTGAGCTTGACTATTTCGAGAAAATTATGGGAGTTATTTAATTCTATCTTCACTCTTTGTTTTCATTAGCAGGGGTCACCACTGAGGAAGTCTGCCAGTGTGGGAAACTGGATATTTGATTCCAAGCAAATGGTTTGTAAACTTGTTTCCTTGAATGTCTTGTACAATTAACATTTAAGCTAAAGAAAACATTTTTGAGTACGATCTTCTTCTTTTTCTGTACCCCATTGTCCCAGTAAACTCTATCATTTTGTTCCTTCTGCTATAGTGGTGTAATAGTTATTGTATTTCAGCCCAACAGTCAGCCAGTGAAGGAAATTGGAAATAGTAATGTGCCTGCCTCAGTTCTCATGCCTCAGCTTCAAAATCTTTTCCAACAAACATCAATTCAACAAGTAAGATCTTTTCTATAATCTGTTAGTTCAGCAAGTTCAACAGGTTACATCTCTCTTATCGTGTACTTGTCTCTTGCCGCATTAACTGCAGGATCTTATCATGAATTTATTGAGTAGCTTGCAACTGGTGGAGATAGAAAACGGTGTGTGTAAAATTTGATGGTTTTTTACATGTACATACCTACTAAAGGATTTTTTATTAGTTTGATTGAAGTTTCTTGTCTTCTTCCAGCTCCTCAAAATGGGAAACTGCCTCCTTTACCTCGTTCAGAAAATAATGGCAGTGTAAGCACATACTTCCCCTCCCACTTTGAGTTGTTCATTCAGGTGCATTTTATGATTTTCATAAAGGAAATATAGCTTTTAGAGGGTGTTTAGCTAAGCTTATGTAAAACATCTTATAAGTTCTTACATTTTATAAGATGTTTTTTTAGGAGCTTATACAATAATACACTTTTAAAGCGTTTGGATAAAATAAGATGCTAATACTTATAAGATGTGGTAATATTGAACATTAATATACAATCTTTTTTACAACATGAAAAAG
This sequence comes from Sesamum indicum, assembly GCF_000512975.1. Classification (NCBI taxonomy): domain Eukaryota; kingdom Viridiplantae; phylum Streptophyta; class Magnoliopsida; order Lamiales; family Pedaliaceae; genus Sesamum; species Sesamum indicum. The sequence continues at coordinate 61,484 of NW_011628138.1, read as the reverse complement.
TTGACGAATAATTACCTCAACTTTGCATCAAAATAATATATATGTATTTCATGCTAGTCAAATATTAATGTAGATATGTAATAGATATTTTATTTGTTAATTGCAATGATTATTTTTAGTCATATAAGCTATTGTTTCACGCAGAGAGGGAGGGAGAATCCTTCGTCGTTGTTTGTAAATTATGTGAAGGGTAGAAACGGAATAGAGACAAAATAATGAGGATATTTATGTCTTCTGAAATATTAATCTTATAGATGCCTCAAAGAGTTGTAAAGTAACTTTTTGTTAAAGATTTTATAAGATCCAAACCATCTTATTTTAACATTTTATAAGCTCTTTAAAAAAATTTAGCCAAACGATTTTTGGGGGGCTTATAAGCTCACAAACATTTTATAAGATGTTTAGAGGAGCTTTAAGCTTGTCCAAACACCCTCTTAATAATGCAACTTATAATCTAAACTTGTGCTGCTTAAATTTATATCATCAAAATTATTCAGGGGTATTAGTCCATGTACTGCAGTACTGCAGTTGGACAAAAACATATCTTCTATCCTTGTCTCAATGAGGCTTTTGCAATGCTTACTTGAGTGCTAATAGAAGAGTTCGCATATATATTTGAGAGAATTGATGACCCAGACCTATTCTGTTAACTTTATATAGTTCTAAGTTGGCCCCTCGGTCAGAATAACGAGGCAGGGACCTTGAAGTTTACATTTAATATAGGTTTGAGCTAGTTAAGCTTGCATTTCTTGAGCTTCAGTAATGCTGAAAACGGCCTCAGTTGGGGTTTGAGAAATGCTATCGAACATCAAAGCTAGTACTAGTATTGATCTTGATTGCTGCATTTCATTGACATCTTCCACTCCTGTACAGGCGGAATTAGTTGTTTCTGAAAGGGAACGTATGCTGCTTACGAAGATCTCCGAACTTCAAGCAAGGTTGCACATCTCTGTGAACTTGAGTTGTCTAAGTTTTCAGAAATATTTGACTTGACAGCCCATATTTCTGCTTTTTTCCATCTTTTTATGTGTTACTCTTTCCACGTGCAGGATGATTAGCCTAACTGACGAATTGACTGCCGAAAAAGTAAAGTACACGCAGGTAAGTTTTCTGCCGCTATTTTGTATAATATGATGGGGGGTACTCCTGGTTTTCATGTCTGAAATTGAAAAATGACCGACTATTGGAAGAGCCAGTAGCTCATGCACAATTAGCCTGAATATTTGGGTGTGAAAAATTAGCTATTTTGTGATCATATTTTGTCTACTGCTGGCAGTTGCAACAACAACTACATGCTGTGTCTGGTCTTGAAGATGATGGAGATAGATGAGAAGGAGATTCATGATGTTCAAGTTATGTTTAGAAACTTTGAAATGTTTGCACCTTTGTAACTTCAGGTAAGAACTTTATATAAGCACATACACTTAACTTTTTTTGGTTACTCTGAAGTTCAAACTTGATTAGTAAGATTATTGACGAGACAAGCCTGCTTGCAAACTCGGCTTTAAATTTTCAAATTGAGTGTTAGGGAGGGATTACTTGTGATTTCATCTCATCTCGGAGAAATAAGATTGAATGAGTTTGGTTGAGATGGAGTGATAGAATAAGTGGACTCGGCTGGATTGCTAGATCTTCGATTGGTGCTCTTTACGATGTTTTACACCCTCTGTTTGTTCATTCACAGGGTGAAAAGGGTAGGAAGAGTCGAATGACACCGAAGTTCATATTTCTGGAAAAATGCCTTGTGGAGCAAACTTTGCTTTGAAGGATTCCAACCCTGTTGTACAAAATTATGATGAGCTGATGACGAAAATTGATCCGTTTGTTTTCTTTGTCAGTATAAATGGAAATGAGCTCTCTGTGCAGATGCTGTCGTGACCTTCTGATGTAATGTATATGATTTGCTGAAACCATTTATCACTTTGAGATAGGAAACTACACAGGTTTCATCTCATTTGTATTATGTATGCATTGTGCGAGTCTGGATGCTAACCAACCTTTCATCTGTGAATAGGTCAATTTTCTATCATTACGAGCTCTCATATGATATCTCTCCTCCCTCTCCCTCTCTCTCTCACACACACACACACACGAAAGGTGAAAGATATGTAGCGTTTGGATTTGTAGTTTGAGTGTTTTGATTTGTGTTTTGGAGATAGAGAGAGAAAAATAGAGATAAATAAGTGTGTTGAAAATAGAGGATATGTTGGATTTGTCTTTTGAGGTAATTTAAAATAATTTTAAAATAAATGGTGTAGGTTTGTTGAGATTTGGGAGACAAAAATCACTGTTCAATGTCAAATCATATCTTTTTATATAAATATTTTATGTTTAATGTTGTAGTTTTCGGAAACAAAAATCACTATTTATTGTCAAATTATATCTCTTTTATATTATATATATATAAGTGTATATATATATTATATATAGAAAGTTGAAAAATAAAAAAATATACAGATAAGATGTAAAAACACAGAAATAAACATTGAGTGTATTCTATCTTGTTTTGGAAAAGCGAAAACATATATAAGTTCTAGTTTATACTCCGGTAAATCATGTTAAGAATTGGAGACATAATATCTATATCTATATATATTTATTTATAGCAAACGATGTTTAGCTTTTATGAGCAATATATGCTTTGTAATCCATTTATGACCAATATATTCTTCGTAATACATTTACATATGAATTTTTTAATGATTGTTTGAATTTTATTTTCGTCTTTTGTATATTTTAATTTAATTAGATCTTTTGTAGACATGTGTTAAATTAACGAAGAAAGACCATCAACAGTTGCAATGCGACAAAAATGAAGGAAGAGCTAATTGTACATTTGTCATATGAAACCTCAGCTCTCTCATCAAAGCAGTGGAGCAAAACAAGTCAAAAGATGAGCATCAATGCAATAATTATGTATGCACAAAATTGGGACACAGCCCAAGCATGCTCACAAGACAAAAAACGATAACTGTGCTCTAGAGATTACAACCAAGAAATAGGAGTAGAATCTATCCGTCATAAACAGCCCTACAGTATCAGGCACGAAATGTAGACAGAAATTTGGAACGAACAGCAACACGCAATCAGCTACAACAGATATTTGCAGCTGTAGGAAGACAACAATGCAGTAACTGAAACAGTAAAATAAGCTACAACAAATAGAAATTTACAGTCGTAGTCAGACAATAATGCAGTAACAGAAACTAAGGCAACTGGTATTAAGTAAACTACTCAAGGGGGATCAACAATAATTTTTTAATCGAATGTGTGGGAGGCTGCAAGAGTCAAGGTTAGTAAGTTATCACATTTAAACTTTTTACTTCACTACAAAACATGAGCAATCAATTAATTAAGGGCAATACATTTGCCATCGAAATTATGACACTTTTTACACTTTGCCATCGATTTTTTTTTTTTTTTGAATTAACTTACCATCTCAACTTTATGAAATTTTGCACTTTACCATATATGATCCTTTTTTGTTGATTTTTCTGCTAAAAAAATATCACATGTGCATTGTATGTGGTGTTTTTTCCGACAAAAAACTTGGTTGAAAAATAGTTATAAATGACAAAATGCAAAATTTTATAAAGTTGAGATAGTAAGTTGACAAAAAAAATTTAAATGTCAAAGTGTAAAAACACTCATAGTTTTGATGAAAAAATGTAATTATCCCATTAATTAACTAGAGTCTTGATGGAGATAAAATTTCATTTTTATCCTCCAAAAGTCACTATGAGTTATACCTACATATATATTTTACACTATCATATTGTCCTAAAAAATTGAATTGGAACAGTTTGCTTAGCAAGTTGTTATAAGCTTATAGCATATGCCTATGGCCTATTTTTTGTTAAAAAATTAGCAGTTTTTCCCTACTTATATACATTTCAATATATTTTGTATTTTTATGATATAACTGAACTTAGTCATTTTATTTTTATTTTTTTCATTCATGGTAATCATTTTACTCCTTATCTTTTTTTGTTCAAATTGATAAAATGATATTGAAATTTTAAAATTATTTTTTCTTTCTTTAGTCCATCTTTCTTCCTCCTTTAGATGTCTTTCTCATAACTCGTTAACATAAGTTTCTATTCTTAGTTTATATGTTATTTTTTATATGTTAGATCATTTTAGATTATGTACTGTAATATAGTTTATGAGGAACATGAATTATATAAGTTTATATGCAAGATCATTTGGCCCACTAAATAACTTTTGTCCCATAATTGGATCTTATCAATATATTATAAATCTATTTTATCTTTTTAGAAAGAGATCATTTATTTTTTCGTTTAGTAATTGAGACTTTTGATTTTCATGTTCGGATCTCATCAATTTTGATTATTTAATGGATTATAAAAAAATTTGGGGACTAAAATTGATGAGGGACCAAATTTTTTTTATATTTAATAGTTTATATTACATCAAAAATAGTTTTAGACACAAATATATTAGTTTTTTATTTAATCGACCGACGGGCAATGAAAATACTACTAAAAAAAATTAATTTAGTAATATTTGATTATATAGATGCCTATATATGATGGAGACATAAAATTAAATTTTGTATGTACATGGGAATCAGCTTCAACAGCAAAGCAGAATCAACGGCTCCAAATCAGTAATAACTTTGACTATTAATTTTGTTACAAATAATAAAATAATAATAAATTCACTTAGTTGGATATAATTACAACAAAATTTAGAAAATAGAAGTATAATTATCCCTAATTAATAGTTACTGGAGGGTATAAGGCAATTAACTATCTTCCTCATCATGTATTTTGTTGCTTCATAATATTTCTTTTGTTTGGTAATTAACTAATGCTTAAATCATAATTCTTCAAAATGATATTGCTTTTAATATTTAAATATCCAACTAAGTGATATATAAATTTTAACTCCAGTAGCTAAAGTTGGAATGTTATAGCAAACAAATTAATGTTTATAATTTACTAAGAAACTATTGAAGTTGATCAGAAGTTGTTTATAATTTTTTGATCTAAATCAGCTTAATTTGAACATTTCAAAAATAGAAATCATAAATAGAAAAACATTAATTTAGTTTATTTTGAATAAAATATATTGATAAATACTTATTTTAAGTGATTGCGAACACCCCTGAACACATATTGAAGTTAATTGGCGCTAAAATTTGGTAAATATATCATTAGTATTCTATTTCAGTTCATACTCTACCAAAAGTTGGTTGGTCTAGTTTTTGCTATCAAGAGATCAATGACCTATTAAATAAACTCTTTTGTCCCCGATTTAAACCTCTATGTCAGGTTAAACTGGGGATGAAATCATGGGATGGATCGAGGGTGTGTGTGTGTGTATATATGTTGTATAAGCTCAAACAAATTAAATAAAAGAAGTCAAATGCACAAGGATGAGAACACTTTTAACATAAAATCAAACCTCAAGATAGCTCATTTTGGAACCTCATCAAGAAGAGGTATACAACATTGTTTTGAGCTTAGATCTAGCCCATCAACATTTCTATGTCAGCTGTATTATGTCCTTGGAACCGATGGATCAATTGGAAATGGACTTAGGATCCTCAACTTGATGAAGAAATCCAAAGCAACTCCAGCAAATAGAAAGACCAAAAGACTTTCAGAAACATAAACTGCACCAGCAAAAGCATGCGATAGAATGCTGTTTACGTCTAATTCAAATGGCGGTCCGACTCCCAACATACCTAGACCTGCATCAGGAACATAACACAATTAACCAGGTGTTTGGGTAATCTTATAAGCTTTTAAAAATATTTTATAAGATGTTCGACAGCTTATACGATCCAAAAATAAAATGTATGGGACTTACAAGTTTCTCCGGAAACAGTAAGGAGTTCTTAAATTATTTTTTAATTCCAAAAAACTCCTTCATATTAATTACAAAAACTATTATAAATAACATTTTTTAGCTCCATCATCTTATTATATCCAAATACTTCAGGACCTTAGTCTTAGAATAAATATCTTACAAGCTCTAAAAACATGTACACTTACAAGACTTTTTAAATAAGCTCAACCAAAAACACCCTCTTACTAAAAAGTGCATGTGTCCGTTGATATACTTTACTTTGAATATCAACTACTTGTTACTCTCCATAAAATATTTGGCGTTTCAGACAGGAGTTTTAAAATGTATGTTTTGCAAACTTTAATTGATTTTTCTTAAGAATAACAGTTGGCACCAATTTAGTAGAAGGATAGTTTTGGGAAAAAAACAATGCCTCAGTCTCATTCTGGAACATGCTGACAAATAAATGGGAACATCAAACTTCAGTGGTACTGGAGTAGTCATTAGTACCTTTTACGAAACCAAAAGCTGCAGCTGTTCCTGATTTTAGCTGAAAATTGTCCAAGTCTCTTCTTATTGCATAGCGAAAAGTTACTCCAAACAATGCACAACTAACAAAGGTGATTGCCAGAGGAAGTATCAGCTCGGAATTGCTAGTCACATGCGTTAAGGAAATGGGAAGTTCCGCAAGAGTTCCAATGACAGCAGAAATCGAAGCAGCTTTAACAGACTCCAACCTCTCCTGATCTTTGCTTATCATTTCATTTCTTGTTTTGGTTGAGGCATCTCTGCCTCCGTCTGTCAATGATTGCTCTGCTTTGTCCACCATTGCTCTTGCTTCTGATATTTCTTTCTGGCATTCTGCAATCTTCAATTGCTAATCGGTTAGAATCTTTGACTAATATACCTTGTCAAATAGCTCAGTTGGGAATAGAGTGTGACATTTCTAACTGTGTATTCTTAAGTGTGTGTGTGTGTGTGTGTCTGAGGAGGTGTCTCTGTGTCTTGCTTGCAAAGTGGGAGTTTATAGAAACACAAATATCTAAGCATAAACAAGAAACCCAATAGCTCTAGCAATTTGAGCTTAGAATAGAAATAGAATTGAAGTGAGTAGAGCTAACCCATACATCTGTTGTCGGCTATGCTGCGTTTGAATGGAAGGATTTTAAGTCTATCAAAATGACTCAGAAAATCGCTCAAAATGGCAGCTCAAGTATTTCAAAAGCATTGTAAATGATATTATTTAATAGATTGATATACTTAGTTGTAACTAGCAATCTGAACACAACCTTAAGGCTATTTGAGGCCTGATGGATGAATTGAAGTATGTTTATCCATAATCATATACACAAGTTCCAAATTTAGGATCTTGAACATCATATTCAGTTTTCACAGATTGGGATCAACAGATTGATGCCTTTGTATTTCGAATTTCATTCATTTCTAACAAACCTCCCATCTCTATCTTCAAAGTAAATTGCCAGTCAACCAAAGATCATGTTAAAGTACATTTCATTTGTATGTTATTCTGCTCACTTATCCTTTCATTCATTAGCAGCTCGAGTCATTGGTTCATCCCTCCATTCGGTACATCAAGAAAACAACTGCACCACAAATGAGTGATGCTATCATCCATCGAGTCAAAAAGAATTGCTATATTCTCTCCAGCTCTCTCACCAGAAGAGAGCACTAGCTAATACATATTAAACATGAATTCATAACCCCACTTCTTGATAATGAATTTAAGTATAAAATTATTGTTTCCCACAAGATCAAGATTCTTATTAAATCACATCTTGCATCAGAGTCGAAAGCAACCCCTCCCCCCCTGATCAAATGAGTATATTCTTAAAGTTTACATGTAAAATTTAATCAAAATTCAAAAGTTCACGCCCTGTTAAATTTAGTAAGTTTGTCTCTCATGTGAGTTCAAATATCTCTTCACCCTGAAGCTAAGAATCCTGGCTTCGTCCATACTTTGATCAATCCTTTGTTTGACGAAGCAATCTATATTTAAAGGGGAACAACATGGCTGATCCATTCTAAGTGATTCTTAGGAGGTAATGGAATTTGAGGTCTCCAACATCAAGGAACCACATGAATTTCTTATGAATTCCACTATACATGAAAAACTGTGATTGTCCGAAAACTCAAGTCCGGGGATCTTCTAGAAACAATACACCATATATTCTTCAAATGGCAAATACAATTCCCCAACAATCCAAGAAACGAAAAGACTACACATTTCAGAACTTGGACTCTTACAATTAAGAGCATAAGATTACAATTTTGATACCTCAGAGGCTCTTGATTCGAGCTGATTAATATAATCCCTCATAAGCTTGGCCTCAATCTCTTGCTTCTCAATCTCAGCAAGCTCTCTCTTCGCCATTTCAACTCTCCTTGAGGCTTCCTCCAGCCCGGCTAACAAATCCCGGTTCTCTTCTTTGTTCAAGAGTTCCTCGACTCTCTCGTCCACCATACCCGACAGCAAGTCTTTCAAACTGCCCGCATTCCCACTTCCAGGGCTGCCATTTTTGCTGCAATTGACTGCCACAGCTCTTCTTGAAGTTGCAAATGGAGCTACAGTCGTGAGTTTGATTGACGGGATTATGTGAATTCTTTCTGTGAAGAAAGTTTTGGGGTTTGGTGGTGGGATTCGTGGAGGGTTTATTGCGGTTTTCATGGTGGGAAAATTTGGGCTGTTTGAGAGAGGAAATAGCACAAAACAGTGTACCTGATTATCCACCTCCCTTCTTTTTTCTTTTACTTTATTGATTTATTTATTTATTTTGTTTTTGGTTGGAACCTAAGATTATCCACACATTCTTTTTTCAAAAGGATAAATAGATAGTGATAATTCTTTATGAATTATTGATTAAAATGATATATAAAAAATATTTGCAACTAAACCTCAAGATGGAGTATAGTTGTACATGAGTTGTTAGTGCTACTACCGACTCTTTTAATTTTTTTTAAATATGTTTTTGTAGTGGATTTGGGCAAATATTATTTTATGCGAACGTGGTTAGTGCTACATGGGCCTCTTTTTTTAATTTATTTAATTTTATTTTAGGTTACAATTGAGAATATAATACATTAATTAATTAGTAGTTATTATTTTTAGTTTTTTAGTATTTTGAATTTTCTATTTAATATTTTTAATTAAAAATATTAATTAAGAATATATTAATGTTTAATTTTCTATTTAATATTTTTAATTAAAAATATTAATTAAGAATATATTAATGTTTAATTATTTATAACAACTAATAAAATTAAAAATTCCTTACAAATAAGAACTGTATTAACTTAAATAATATAAAATTAAATTATTACATATTTAAAAATGTCTGTCAATCCCACAAGTGTGCCATTGTTGTTGCAGTAGAGATCTTCTTCTTTTTGAGTCATTGATTCTGTTGGTTCGTTTTGCTCTTCATCATCATAATCGGCTAGACTGTGCAACTGGCTTGATGATGCTGTAGAGCTCGAATGTATTAGACCACGATATGCACTAAATAATAAAAATTGAATTGGTGAAACATTATGTCCTGATGCATATGTTTGAGTGATGTCAAGGCTAAGATCAAGATCAACGTGAGTCGAATAACACTACAAAAAAATTATTTTATAGTAACAATTTTTGTAACCGCCAAGTTAATTATTTGGAACATGATCGAGCTCGAAATATGCGACCGCGATGGTAGATCGTACTCGACCGCGTACCCTCACCAGATCTAGTGTTTGGGCCCTAAGGATAAAAACACGAACGTGAAGCTCGTCGGGTGGGTCCCTGACTATGACCCTCCGACGCTCAAGTTAGATTGATCGAGGTAAAAATGTGCGAATGCAGATAGTAGATCGCAAGTAAATGGATAACAGTTACCTCTGAAAATGACGGGTTAGGGTATTTATAGTTCCATGTGTGTATGGTGGGTTGGGCCACGGGTCACCATCCGGACATTCGCGTCTCTAATCGGACAGCTACCATCGTGTCGGGTCTCCGATTTGCGAAGCGGGTTCTTTTCGACCCATTTCAATGGGGCGCGGGTCATGTGTGGTTTGATTACTGAAATGCCCCTCACTAAGGGTATTTTTGACAAATTGGGGTTTTTTTCCCATCAGAACAGTTTTTTAAACATGTAATGACCTTTATAACGGCATCTCCTACTGTAGCTTTTGTGGGCGTTCCAAAATCTTTATAACGACTTGCTTGAAAGTCGTTACAATTTGTAACGTCCCTATAACGGCCATAAGAGACCGTTACAATAGTTGTCCAATAGCAAAAGATGCATTTGGACTTGCATTTGGAACGGCTAAAATGATTTTAGTTTAATGTTACAGTAACAGCCTTTGTAACACCTATATATATAGTTGTGCTTAAATTTTGTCACGATTTTTGGAATAGTGTTTGAAACAGCCATGCATTATGTTGTAATGGTTGTTGTATCGACTTTTGTATTTTTTTTTTTTTGCAACAGTTTCTGTAACGGCCTTTGTAACTCCATATGCTTATTTTATTTTTAGTTTTGTATCTGCCTTTGTTACTGTTTTTTACATTGCTTTAATAACGGCTTTTTGGATTATTTTTTTCAAAATTAATAACTATTTTTTGCATGGTCTTTGTAACGGCTCATGATTATATGACAGTAATTCGTATTCCAAAAACCATTACAAATGCAATGAAGAAAAATATATTTTTTATAATATTTAATTGTATTTAATCTATTTTAATATTTTTTAAGAATAAGTTATTGAATTGTTATATCTAGGTAGTTTTTTAATTTCTTAAATGTGCTCTATTATATAAAAAAAATATATAATATAATAAGAAAATAAAAATAATTTAATTACAAAAGTAAAAATATTATTTTTACAAAAAAAATACTAAACTAAATCATCATTCCCTTCGGCTGCATGTTCGTCATCGTCGCCGTCGGATACTGAGGGATCAGCTAGAGGGGCGTTGGAGGATCGGGCTAGGTGGGATCCATCAGTTGCATCCATGCCTAGTGCCTCGCTACACGATCATCAAGGTCGGAGTGCGGCGATTGTGGTGGCAAGGGTGAAGGAGCAGTGGAACTGCTGGGCTGTGATGGTTCAGCAATCGTGTGGTGGGCCTCAGAGCCGAGACTGAATACTCGGCCCCTCTTCTGGCCCCCAGCTGCTGACAACCACACATGTTGCTCATTCGGGGCCCTCAAGTCTTTAGAGGACAATGGAAGGTCTTGATCACTGTTTTGTTGGTTCTGGCGTTCCTCCATCATCCTCTGAACAAACACCGTTCTAGCTGTGTAAGCTTGGAGCAGTTGGGCGAAGGCTTCTGATTTCGCAAATCAGCTATGGCCGCAAAGGTAGATTCGTGACACCAGTCTGTGGTGGATTTCATCTCTTGCACAACAGTAATGAGGGTAGAAACCCAACCCTGTAGCTGCTCAGTTCAGACGGAGACCGGGATTAGGATTGGTAGCGAGTTTGCATGGTGGGAGAAAGAGGTTGAAACAAGACCAAATGATAGGGAAACTTAGACAGAAAGAAGACTTAGAGAAAGAGGAAACATTATCATAATATTTGGTTTTGTTTTTAACTTGTTTTCGGGTGTTGTGTGGAGATAGAAAGAGAAAAATAAAGATAAATAAGTATAAGTTAGAGATAGTGTGTATATTTGAAATTATTTTTGGAGATAATATAAAATAAGTATGGTATGTTTGATGTTGGGTAGTGGGAGACAAAAAGTATTGTTCATTGTCAAATCATGTCTCTTTTATATATATTTATATGTATATGTGTGAAAATGTATATTTATATGTATATGTATATGTATATTTTTTGGACAAAAAATAATCAAAATACTGTTTTAAAATAATGCAAAATATACCTAAAACTGACAAAATAAATTAGGCTAAACATAGTGTATATTTTGGCCCATCTTAATCAAAACCAAACATAATGTAGATTTTTCATATATATCATCCGCCATGCTCACTTGGTTATATGGAGCTTCATTTACTGACTTATTACAAATCAAATAAATTTTTTTATTACTAAACTATCCTCATACGTCTTCATGCGTTAATGCATGTGAGGAGGTATATTTTCACTATTATATGAGTATTTTAGTTCGAAAAAAGTTATTTGACTTGCAATAACTCAGTACTAAGTTAATGGAGGATAAATATCAATTTTCATTCATTTTTTTTTTTAATATATGCAAATTCAGTGATTGTTGACCAACGAGAGGACTTATTTTTTAGATGTAAACAAACCTTAGGAATGTTATATATAACTTTTTAAATTATAAAAATCTACGTATAATTACAGCCAAATTCAGTGAAGTGGACTATAATTATCTCAAAATAAAAATTAACAAAGAAAACCAAAAACAAACAAGGTTTGCTACGCAGTATCTTGACTCGCCAGTCCTTGACCCTACCCGTTTACGCATTGACCATAGAGCCATATTGCGCAGGGCTGACGGACCGCACGCACTATAAAACCACAACATATTCTCATTTCTGAACATCCAACAACGGCATGTTCATAGCATTTTCAAGAACTTTGTTCAGCACTCACCGTCTCTTCGCCTTCGCAGCCAACCCCAGAAGCCGATTCTACCTTAGTCTCTCACCCATGTCAACTGCCGCCGTTAAGCGAGTGGGCACTCACAATGGCAGCTTCCACTGCGACGAAGCCCTCGGCTGCTTCATGATTCGCCTCACCAAAAGATTCTCCGATGCTCATATCGTCCGCACCCGTGACCCCAAGGTTATATTATCTTGCCCCTTTTGTGTTAAGTTAGAAACTTGTTGATGTTGGGAGGTTAGAGCTTATGGTGTTTGTGTGTGTAGGTTATGTGTTTGATGAAATGTGTCTTTAATTGTGCTAGGTGCTGGAGACGCTTGATGCTGTGCTTGATGTGGGTGGCGTTTATGATCCCACAAAAGATCGCTACGATCATCACCAAAAGGGTTTTGAAGAGGTTTTTGGACATGGGTTTAATACTAAGCTTAGCAGTGCTGGTCTTGTTTACAAGGTAACCTCACCTTCATTCTTTTGTTGTCTAGTTCAGAAAAGAATTTTCCCTCGGTGAAAGACAATGTCTTTGTTGTTTGAGTGCCTTTGGTAATGAATGAGCTAAAATTTCTTGATCATTTTAGTTTGAGACAGATTTGTGTTGTTTGAATGATTAATTCAAGTAGTTGGAGCCTAAATCTTGGTTGTGTTTCTTTGCGTATAGCATTTTGGAAAAGAGATAATAGCTAAGGAGCTCCAAGTTGATGAGGACCATCCAGACGTGCATAGATTATTTTTGGCAGTTTATAAGAGCTTCATGGAGGTATTCTGCTTTTTGCATTTGTTTCCTTTTCCATTTTGGAGAATTATCTTTTTCTCCACAATCTGGATAAATTATTGTTGATGTTTGTGATGGAAACATCCGTATTAGTTAGTTTTTTGCCAATTCATTATCAATTGTTAATCTCTATTGGCTATGTAGCTTATGCTGCATGTTCTTCACCTTAATGGTAGCAAAGGATAGGATAAGGCTGCCAGATCATGAGAACCTTATGGTCCACATTAAGTGAGGTTTTGTGAGGGTTGCATATGAAATCCGAAAAGTGGGTATCAGTTTCCTCCAAGTTTGTCAATCGTGGTTGCAATTTTGCCTAAAATACCTGAAAGCCAAATGGAGGAACAAGGGAAAAAGAAAACTTGAGCCCAGCCCGAACTGTCTGCCTACCCGCTCTAGTACCTGAACTTTATGGCAACCTTTTATGTAAACGTTCGAGGAATCACTATCATGTATTTGGATATTTTATTAACAATCAGGCCTCTTCTCCTGTATCAAGTGCCTTAAAAATTGATCATTACTGCACTATGCAGTGATCTATTACTAAAACCTCAAAAGATTCTCTTGTCCAATCGATTAAGTCTGTAGCTCGCAGTAGCTATTATGAGTTAGCTCAAAGCAGCTGCTTTTTGCATACCCATCTTTTAGTCACCTGAATAGTCTTCATGTCTTTCACATATGCTGAATGCCCTCCTTATATCAAAAGGATGACTTTCTCAGCCCTGATTATGCATTAAGTTTTCCTTCTGTGGATTTGTATAATTAAAGTATTCTGAAATTTTACATCACTTTGTTAGATTATTCATGTTAACATTTATTTCTACTAATAACAGGCAATTGATGCCATTGACAATGGGATCAATCAGTATGACACAGACCAGCCTCCAAGATACGTGAACAATACACACTTGTCTTCACGTGTTGGAAAATTAAATTTGGATTGGACCGATCCTGATCAGTCAGCTGAGAAGGAAAATGAAGCATTTGAACGTGCAATGGTTCTGGCTGGCAGTGAGTTTTTGGATGTAAGTTCCTCAAGTACATCGGATATCGTCTTTTACTAATCATGTACTTTTATCCTCTCTTTTGGAGACTTCAATTGGAAGCACTTCCATCAAAAAGGCTGGTTGCCTTTTGGATCCGTGAAATTTATTTTGAAAATCTTTGACACTGAGGTCTTTCCTGATTCTGAAGCTATAAAAGAATGAAGTAACTTCTGTTTTGCTTGTAATTGAAGATTACATTTTTGGAAGTTCTAACCACATTATCTTTGTTTAGAGTGTCCGCTATCATGCAAGATCATGGCTACCAGCTCGGTCAATTGTGATGCAATGTCTAGAAGCTAGGCTAGATGTTGATCTTAGTGGAGAAATTATGATCTTGGATAGATTTTGCCCGGTGAGTATTTTTCACCAGCAACTTATTTTCGTTTGTGTTTTCATTTTCAGTTTTCAATTTTTATTGGAAAATATGTGTTTTCAATTTTGCATAAATTTTCATGTGAAACGAAAATGTGTTTAGATTAGTTAATGAGGTTGTTTCTTATATTGAACTTGGGTGTTATGTCAGTATATTTTCAATGAATATACATTTATAAAAAACATGTTTTCACTTTGATGACTATTTCAAAAACTAAAAATTGGAAATGAAAACAAGTAATTTTTCGTTTACATTTTTCAGGGGCCACAATATTTTCATAAAATGTTATACTTAATCACATTCATAGTTTCTTAGAGGTGCTCAATGGCTATAAAGAAAATGGATTTACCATATTTGGAATTGAATGGAACATATTAGAACATTTTAGGCAAATATGTCTTAAAGCTGGGGGAAACCTTTTGGGAGAGAAACTTCCAGTATTATTATCTTGTTTATCATTTTACTTTCAGGAACTTCATAATCCAAGCGATTTGCGTCCCATAAACATATGCAAATTTGAAAGATGGCATACAATTTCACTTTATCCAAGTAATCTAACTTCACCCTTAAAGATATGTACATTTTACATGAGATATATGATTTTCACCTTTATTAAGTAATCAACTGTCTTTGTAATCCCATTGTTAAAACACTGCTATGATCATTTTATACCAACCATCATCTTATCTCTTATCCAAGTACTCTTAAAAGACTCCTTATTTGACAATATTGTATTACTGCATTTCTGGAAGAAAGTAATTTCCTTCTTCTCATCTTAGGACTTAGCCTCTGGGGTATGAAATTATGAATACCCTTGTACACTTTTCTCCCTATTATCGATTTTATTAAGATCATGTTGGTTTTTAATAAACAGTGGAAACTTCACTTGTTCGAGCTCGAGGAAGAAATGAAGATTAACCCACCTATTAAATACGTGCTTTATCAGGTAGTCCTGCACATCTCTTTCTTTTCATATTTTGTTAAACAATTATATCTCTTTTGGGGTTCAGCTCACTTTTCTGTTACTCCTTTTCATAACCAATTATTTCCTACTAAAGAAGTCATTTATCTGGAGAACCCTTTTGATGGTTCGAGCAAAGATTATATGCAATAGCAGGGAGTTAAATGTTGGGCCAACTTGTTCGATCAGTTGTTTGGGTAATGATTGGGTTAGTGGTGGAGACTTGTAATGTTGGCAACTTTTCGCATGCAAGCCCATCTGCATAAATATACCAAGAACTTGGAACTGCACTATAACTACATTGACATCCTGTTAAACTGTTTTAGGACGACCGAAGCAAAAGTTGGCGAGTTCAGGCTGTGGGCATAGCACCAGATAGATTTGAGAGTCGTAAGGCTCTTCCAGCTCAGTGGCGTGGTCTCAGAGACGATGAACTGTCTAAGGAAACGGGTATTCCTGGTGGTGTTTTCGTCCATATGAGTGGGTTTATTGGTGGAAACCAAACATACGACGGTGCACTTGCAATGGCAAAAGCTGCTCTGAAGCTCTGACCGCAAGAAACAGCAATGTGATTTATGTTTACACTGATTTTTCTCGATGGATTTGATTAGAAGCAGCATGCTATTTGTTACAATTCATGTAATTTGCCTTGAAGGCATATATAGTTGTTGTCTCTAGAATATTAGGCAAGATTTTATAGAGGTTAGACGTTGCGGTGGACAGAGTAGGCATTAAAACTTGAGCTTTAGAGAAGAAACCGTAGAGAACAGCATCTTTCCAGTTGACACAGCAATTTTCTTGATGAATTCAAGTTGGCATCTTCTCTTTTTTCTTTTTGTTTTTGAGGAAAAGAAGTAATATTACTAAATGCTGAAGTCATCACCAAAAGGCCAATGTCGAGGAAAATTAAGTCACCCTCCTGAACAGTAATAGCATCCTTAGTAAGGCAGTGGACAACAGAGTTGCCTGTTCTACAGATACAACGAAAAAAGCATGCAAGAAAGGATTGGCTAAGGATTTAGTGCTAGCCCCAATAGGTGGTGAATCCTCTTCAGCTGACACAAGGTTGCTGCAATCGCCTTCAACAATGATTCTTTCCCATCCACGCTGCTGAGTAAGAAGTGCCTCCCGTGCTGCAAGGGCCTCCGCCAATTCTGCCAAAGCAACTCGAGGTAATCTATGAGATCCGATTAAGGTACCATCAGCATCCCGAGCAGCCACACCCAGTCCCACTTCTTCACCCCCATTAATTAGCACCCCATAATAGTTAATTTTATGGCAATGATCCTCCCACCATCCAGCATGAACCCCCATCAGAATACCCGCCAGGTTAAAGAACCTCCATTCCAATTCCAACGCCCACGCCCAACACAACCCCGACCAACATCCAGAAAACTACAAAGACAACCAAACACATGCAACAAATCTTTGGTCAAGAAGCAATCTCCTTCCACTGGGCTAGTCTTAGTTTATAGTCCAACCATTCCGCCTGGTACCATACCTTTTCATCAATCCCCCACATACCACAAGAGTAATGGTAGAGGTGAAAAGAAAGGGAACTGTTCATCAGAGACAGGAAAATCCAATAACGGGTTCTCGTGTTTCTAGAGCAAAACGTCCATGCACGTCGCCAGAACAAGATAATGCAAGCAAAGCACTGTCACAATACGACAAGCCACTCCAAACGGCTATATGTGTTCCGAATCGTACCCTCTCCTCCACGTTTACTGCTGAAAGTTGTATCTTTGAATTGCATGCAGGGGAGTTGTTAGGCCCGATTTCTTACCAGCAACACGTTCACTGGTGATAATCCAAAGATCTTTGTCATTTTGGACACGCACATCCAAGCAAAACGAGCACACAACCTTTTATCAGAAGACTTCACTTTGATGGATCTGCAATTCGGTCTTCAATTGGCTTATCTGGGAACATTTGGGTCCTTCGGAAGACAAATCAGGTGGAACTCACACAAGTCCATTGCTACACCATGAACCATCATCTGCAAATCTTTGAGGACGACAGGATCCTGTCCTACTATCAGCCATCTATAACCAGTGGTGAAGCCAGAAAATTGGCTTAGCCTATCAAAGTTTAATCAATTAATTTAAATAAATATTAAATTAAAAATAGTTTTAAATTAGTACACAATTGCTTTACAAATTAAATACAAAATATAGTGATATAAAGTGTTTGTTTGATCCTGTGACTGAGCAGGTCAAACCTACGGTTTGAGTATAAATATCTTTTCTTGTGCCAATTTTATTCTTCTATTTTACAGGATTTATGAAATTAAATATATCAAGTTTTTTCAATTTTAGTACCATTTTAAAAATCTGGCGAAGCATAGGACTAAATATGTCGATTTTTCTCAATTTTAAGACTATTTTGAAAATTTCGTGAAGCAAAGGACTTAACATATTGAACCCCGTATCTTATGGGACTAAAACGCTCTAAACTCTACAATCACTTCTTCTAAAATCAATAATTCCAAATTAATTCTATCATAATAAAAATTTTATAATTAATTACGCAATTGTCGAACCAAATTATTTCAAATACAATTAATTGTTACAACTATGACTTGACAATCAAAAGGCTGCAAAGTTCCTGATACTAATAGTTGTTGTTACATCAACACTGTTCGAAATTGTTTATATAGTAGGAATTCTTGCCAATAGAAACTATTTTTTCATATTATTTTCAAAAAGTCACTATAAGATATTCAAACTACAGTACCTATTGACAATAATTATTTCATCAATATGAAGTAATGATCTAGGGTTTATTGGACATAATTTCATTTGTCTAATAAAAGATTAGGGCCACCCTTTATATGTGAAAGATTGTAGCAAACCAGAAAAACAGAGTATTGAAGAAAAACACTAAAAAGGCGGAAGCCATAGTTGAATTTCATCTTATTCTAAATGAATCAGTTCTTCAGCTTATATACCTGGAGAAGAAGAAAAATTTACTAACCGTCCTGACTAATCTGCCACGTAAGCTAACAGGAAGAAAAAGGAAAAGTGTTTACAAGAAAACGTGTTTCCAATTATGTAAAACACGTGGAAACCATTTAAATAGAACATGACATAGTGCGTCTTCCTCCTCAATGCTGCAACACATGAATGATCTGCATCAGGGATGAGAAGAAGAAACCTCAAACCTGCTTTCCTACGGCACCCCCTCAAGTTGGAGCGCGAGAAAGCAAGCCCAACTTGGATAGGAGGTAAGAGAATGAAGGGAAGGACAGAGATTTGGTAATTAAATCAGCCAGCTGCTCTTTCCCCAAGATGTGCTGGGGAGCGAGAAAGCTTTTCTTGAACTGCTGGTCCATAAAACTCGCTAGGATAAGCGGTATAAGCATGAGACCAAAGACAGATAAAGCCCCTAAACTATAGGATAGTAAGCCTCTCCAGACCACAGAAGGGTGAGTCGAGCCCATGCGAAGGGTTTAGTTAAGATATGCCAGATTCCACCAAGTATACAAATGGAACCCAACCATACATGTCCTCCAATTATATCTTCTAAATCGTACGGGAATGGGCTAAAGTTATGAATTTATAATCTGATGATCAAGTCGATTCCACGATTATAAGTTCATTCCAAGGGGGTTAGAGTTGCCGGGCATGATCTATGATCAGAGTCAGCGCAGGAGAAATGCATTATCAATCCACTTTCATCTCTATTGGTTTAATAATCAAATGCTCTTTCTATGCTTCCTTTTAACAAGCAAGGCAAGGAAGGAGGAATTGAACCTTTGAAGGAAAAAAGCAATGGTCGTGTTGGGACTTCTGAAGTCCTTAAGCCTCAAGCTTGGAGGTAAACTCCTTATTCCACTGGCATGACGCCTATTCGAACCATAAAGGGATTGTTCCAAACGACAAACTTGGCCGGGTTGAGCTCGGAGATAACCTTGAGGAGGATGTATATAAACCTTCTCATCGAGATGGCCATGGAGAAATACATTATTAATATCCAATTGCGAAATAGGCCATGAATGCGAAGAAGCAATTGCCAAAAATAACCTGATTGTCTATTTTGGCAACTGGAGAAAAGCTGTCGAAGTTATCAATGCCTTCAATTTGGGATAGCCTTTAGCCACGAAGCGAGCCTTATAACGACTAATCTTTCCATCTCGAAGAAGCTTCACTTTGTATACCCCAACGAGAGCCAATAGCTTTCTTGCCTTCTGATAACATAGTTAAGTCCCAGGTCTGATTTTGCTCCAGTGCATGCAGCTCCAGTTGCATATCTTTCCTCTACCCCTCATGTTGGTTAGCTTGAGCAAAAGACTGTTACAAATGGTGACTAAAAAGCCAATTGAATTGGTAGTTTTGAAAATCATTTAGCAATCTTTATAAATATGATATTATCTTGATGAACGTAGTAAGCATTCATCTGTGGCACCATGTGTTTGTTTTGCTTATTATTTACGTTGAACGGTGTTTTAACGTCACAACAAATGCTCATAGACCAATTGAATAACCCATGTAGTTGGGCTGCGCATTAGATAGCAGCTATGAAACCAACTTTTGAGGGTTGGTTTGAAACGTTCCAAATCGAGGACCTCGAGACTAGGCATCGAGAATCCTATAGAGACTTTCACTAAGTATTGCATTCATTGGATGAGTGTTGTGTTTCATCCGCGACAGACATGGGATGTCTATGCAATTTTAGTGGATTAGTTGACAAGATTGTTAGCTGATTGAACTGACTCGCGGGAATTATCATATGGAAGCCTTGGAGGCTTGGTCGGTATGACTTGAATTCCCGGCTCCAATAGTACAGGATTAGTCCTTGGATTTGAGGAATAATGGCAGTAGCTTGCATATGATGGCTATATCTTGGATCTAGTGAGAGATGGCTGTGTCTTCGATATGGTCATTATAAGTCTTTTCCAGTGTAGTCGGATTATGTATTGAGGACGGTGGATTTCAAGTTAGAATCTGTCCCCTATCAGTATATGATAAATATATCTCCTATGTGCTTTGATATGGTTTAGACTCTCTAAGTCTATGGCCATAGCGATTGATCGAATAGGAAATGGTTTTCTTTGTCGATCAATAGAGTAAACGCATTTCAAGTATTTAGCATAGTTGCCTAGTCCAGGATGGGAGCCGAAATCCAATTTCATGCCCTAGACTAAGGCCGGGAGATGGTCGACGAAAGGATCGTACCTGTATAGAACTCAAGAGCTTAAATGTTCAAGCCAACATTCACCTAGTCTCTAGTGCCATGGACCGTTGCTAGACGGCCACCCATGGTGAGGGGAGTTTCCAGTTAATGATTAATCGAAAATAATTAATTAAATTAGATTTAATTAATTATTTGTGTTGGACATAATGCCCAAGTCTAGCTGAGGGTGAACCTAAAGAGTCACACACAAATCACTGTGGAATTGGTGGAATTAATTCGAGAAGAAACGAATTAATTTAATTTGATTAAATTAATTCAATGAGAATATATATATATAATTGGATCATTTATTTAATAATTCATTTGATTGATGGCTCAAAAATTAATTAATTGGATTAATTAATTTTGGACTTAACACCTTTAAATTGATTGGATTAATTTAATTGGTTTGGCTTAATTAATTGATTGGATCAATTAATTAGAGTTTGGTCTTATATTTATTTAATTGGATTAAACAAATCTTTGAACGTAGTTGGGCTAAAATTAATTTAATTAATTATTATCCAATAGACTTTGGTTAGGTTTGATTTAATTTGATTAAATCGAGCCCGGTGCATATTTGAAGTTCAAGCCCATTTGAGGGTGGTTGGAGCAAGTTAAGGAGGAGTTGAAACTCCTCACCATAATGAAAATAAAAGAGTGGTTATTTTCATCATAGTTGAAGGTTATGTGTATGTGTGTCTATAGGTTGTCCTGGAGGCAAACTTGGTGGTTATTGAACTTTGAATTCAATTGTATGTAATATAAAAAAACTACACACATTTCATGTATAACCAACAACAAAAGCCACGAAATTTTGCCCCCTTTTTCTCTCCAAAAATGTTCTCCTTTTTGTTTTATATTGAATTGGATTCAATTTAGAATATAAAATATTCCAAAAGCACTGATCAATAGTATTTGTTCGGAGTTATTTTTTCTTCTAATTCTTTGTTCTATCTAGCAATAGGACAAGATTTATATCTCTTCTTTAGTGTGGCGTGGAAAAATTAGAGAGGTTCTAATTTATATTCTAAAATGAATTGGAGAACGTAAAGGGAACAATGCATGTTGCTGCTCAACTACAAAAACAAAAGGTAAGGTTTCAATTTTATTTCTATGTTTTTTGTTTCATCCTCTAGCCACTTGTCTAGCATTATTATTTGTTTATTATTATGCTTTTGACAAAGATCGAACCCCCGAAAATTTCAAAGGGAATAGCCCTTTGAACCGTTTTAAATTATTTTTTATTTCACGCTTCCGCTATGTTTTCGGACCATTTTAAATTAAAAATTGATGTTTAAAGAAAATAATTTCTTCCAGCCCAGATCAAAATTTTCAAATTTTGAACCAAAAAACAAAAAAGAAAAAAATCCGGATATGATCTATGCATTTTACTAATTAATTAATTTGTTCATTTTCTCCTTTTGGTTATGTATTTGGACAAGTTTCCTCCTATAAATACACACACTATATCACCACCCGTTATTCTAAGCTTCAAAAGAGTTTTACACACACCCACACATAGGGGGCAATGGCGGACGGAAACGTTAACCTGTCGACCATCAAGAGGTCAGGCTCCGATGACCAATTTGCCTCCTCCGCGGCCAAGAAGCACCAAATCAACAAGGCGCCTCCCCACGTGGAGGATCCCGCGGCGGCTCTAGCCAATATCCGCCACGAGTTCGGAGAGCATGGAGGCGTCAACATGTCAATTGAGGCCTCCGCCACCTTCACCGTAATGGAGCCCGACACCCTACGGCGGATGTTCGCCGGGGAACTCGGCCCCGACAGAGATTTCTTCATTTACAGCCGACACTTCAACCCCACCGTGCTCAACCTGGGCCGGCTCATGGCCGCCCTGGAGGGAACGGAGGCCGCCTACTGCACGGCCTCCGGCATGTCCGCCATCTCCTCCGTCCTCCTCCAGCTATGCTCAGCCGGCGACCACGTGGTCGCCGCGCGGACCCTCTACGGCGGAACCCACGC
This sequence comes from Sesamum indicum, assembly GCF_000512975.1. Classification (NCBI taxonomy): domain Eukaryota; kingdom Viridiplantae; phylum Streptophyta; class Magnoliopsida; order Lamiales; family Pedaliaceae; genus Sesamum; species Sesamum indicum. The sequence goes on along the minus strand of NW_011628138.1, from coordinate 38,775 downwards.
GCTGCTGACGCATTTCCTCCCCAGGGCTTGCAACATAACGGCGTCATTCGTGGACATCAGGGACCACGAGATGGTGAAGAGGGAAATCGTGGAGGGGAGGACGAAGGTGCTGTACTTCGAGTCGATGTCGAATCCGACGCTGACGGTGGCGAACGTGCCGGAGCTGTGCAGGATAGCGCACGAGAAGGGGGTGAAGGTGGTGGTTGACAACACTTTTGCGCCGATGGTGGTGTCGCCGGCAAGGCTGGGGGCGGACGTCGTGATCCACAGCATTTCCAAGTACATCAGCGGTGGGGCCGACATCATCGCAGGTCCGTTCACCTTTCTTACGTTGGATTTTTTGTTCATGTTGTGAAAGGTTATAATTACGCGTGTCCTATCACATTTTCCTTTTTTCTTTCGTTTTTTAAAAATATTTTTCATGAAATACAGTTCAAAATTATAATAAAATGATTTAAAATCTTTTTTTTTATATAGAATTATTAAATTCAATGATTACGAAAAATTTTTAAATTCAGAATTTCAAATCCTTCCATCCAAAGTCAACATTAAAAGATTTCAAATAAATTATCAACTAATAATATGATGGTAAATATATAAATCTCCATAATTAAACACAAATTCTCTTGAAATATAAATAGCAATTCCCACATCTGTTTTTTAATATATCTTACTTATTCAATTAATACATATATGTTTTTAAAACAATGATTCATTTTCTAAATTCAAAATATTAAATTTATACACGTATTTAAATGTGCCGCGAATACTACTTTTTAATAATAGTTGTTAATTGTGTTTGTCTTCGTCAATTTACTTTAACAGTAGTTGTTACTTTTGCAATAAATTTTGTTTTCATCAACAACAGTTGTTGTCTGTGTCTATCTGTCTTAATAAATAATATTTATTTTGACAGTAATTGTTGTTTTGTCACTTATTTATTTTAGTAATTACACATAACATTTAGTAATTAGTCCTAATTATTTATGATATGCGAAATCCAACATTATTTTTAAATTTTTGAATCATAATAGAGGTTGTGGCGATTCTGCCATTAATTATCCAAATATGTAAATATTAATATAAGGTGGTGACATGCATGAGGTCTGCTTTCTTGACTTGTACTTTCTGGCCCTCAATTTTAGAATGTCTGGTCTGTATTTGTACTTTCTCCCAACACTTGGGGATTTTATTTATTTGCTATACAACAATTTTCCTTTCTTATTCTATTTTTTTAAAATATAGATAATTATACTTATTTCATTTTATAATTGAGATAATTATAAGTACCACTCTTTTTTAAAAAAATTATAAATAATTTATTAATTTTAACGTCCATCCAATATATAACGAGCCCCATTATTTTGGTGTCTATTAAATTTTTATGACTATAATGTCATTTTGAATTATAAATTATATTATATAGTTTTAAAATTTTGTAAAATATTTTTATATGGAGTAATATACATGGGACAAATATGACTTTACCCATTCTTAGATTTTTCACATTTTCTCAAATACTTTTTCTAAACAATAATCAACAAAAAAAATTAAAAAATTTCACCTTATCATTTAGGGTCTATATTATAATTTTTCATTTAAATGGTATTTATAATTTTTTAAATGAGAAAGGAATAAAAATAATTATTCTAAATATCAAGAGCGTTTGTTGTAATTTTATCTAAAATATATGATATATAATTAAAGCTCCCCTTACCTTATCACGTTAAAGTATGGTGTTGGGATCACGTGCGAGCCTGATTCGGATTTCTAGTCTCGTGATGTGGTCAGTAGTAACATGTCCGATGCATTTGATTACATTTTTGCCTACTTTTAATTTTATTCCATTTCAAATTAGTTATATATAAAACCATATGAAATTGAAAAGAATAAGTTTTGAGGAAAATTAATTACATTTTCAGTAACTTGTGGCATATTCCGTGCTTAATTATTTAAAATATAGTATTTATTATTAAATAAAATATATATAATAATAAATTAATATCAGATTTATTAGAAAAAGAAAAAAAAAGACGAACGTAACTACCACAAGATAGTAGGAGGAAGGGAAGCTAGATAAATAAATAAGAAAATAAAATTAAATATTAAAATAATACAAAATGACAGATATAAAATAAATGAGACACCAAAAGATCTATCCCCCTTGATAATAAAGTAGATAAGATATATAATTCATAATGTGTATTTGTTTTTAATATATTTGGTTATGTAGTTTGTATTAATATTATGCAATAAATAAAAATAAGTTAAAACGAATTGAAGTCTGAATTTTTATAAAAATATAGTAAACATTGAGAATGTTTTTTGCCCATATTGTATTTTTTATTCAGTAATTATATATTAATGTTTGACGTTTTGATCCTTAATTAAGAAATGGAACTTGAAATTTGGTTTATTATTTTTGTAATTTTCGTGATCTGTGAATGCAATTTGTTAGAAATATAAAAATTGGTCGGAGAATAATACATGAAAGTCGTGTCTATTCTCAAATTTAAGTCGGTACATGATTTACAGGTGCGAATTCCGACAGATTTAGAATTTTTCAACAAAATATGGTCAAATCCCACGAAATGTACAAAATTAATAGCAAGTTCCGTTTTCTAATTAAAGGATCAAAATACCAAACATGTATATGTATAGGTACAGGACAAAAATTAAAATATGTGATTAAAATATTTATAAAAAAGTTGAAATAATATGGAAAGTAAATGACAAAAGAATAAATCTAATATATAAATAATCTGCTGATGGAAATTGGAACAGATCATCGTCCATGTGACCGACTGGTGTACTTTTTATCTTGTTGTCTCTTGAAAGTGATGGCGCTATGGTGTGGACTATACCACGACAAATATACACCCACTCCTGCTGACACACTTGTTCCACAGTTAGATTCCTTTAGATGCATGCATATTGACCCTAGATTCACATCTGACACTCAATCAGATTAAAGATTCTTGATATGGAATCATTTTATCAATTGATCAAACGGATACAAATGCATCCACAGGTGCTGTTTGTGGGCCGGCCAGCCTCCTGAACTCAATGATGGATCTTCATCAAGGGGCTCTCATGCTGCTCGGCCCCACGATGAACCCGAAGGTGGCATTTGAACTATCAGAGAGGCTGCCACACTTGGGCCTGAGGATGAAAGAGCATTGCCACCGAGCCTTGACCTTCGCTACGAGGATGAAGGAACTCGGGCTGAAAGTTGTCTATCCGGGCCTGGAAGATCATCCGGATCATGAAGTTCTCAAGTCCATAGCAAATAAGGACTACGGTCACGGTGGAATTATTTGCGTGGACATGGAGACTGAGGAGCGGGCCAACCGGTTGATGAATCTTTTGCAGAACTGCACTCAGTTCGGGCTCATGGCCGTTAGCTTGGGCTATTATGAGACGTTGATGTCGTGCTCTGGTAGTAGCACGAGCAGCGAAATGAATGATGAAGAGAAAGAGTTGGCGGGCATCTCTCCGGGGCTGGTGAGGATGTCGATTGGTTATAATGGTACTTTGGAGCAGAAATGGGGCCAATTTGAGAATGCACTAAGTAAAATGCAGGAGCATAAGCTGTAAGGTGAATTCTTTACGTCCTGCTTGGGTCCTGGAATGGTAGGTAACATTATTGTTGGTGTGGTGGTTGATGTGTAGAAGAAAAACATTTGATCTGTTTTCACCTAAATGGCACCATAATGTCTTGATGTATGATGAATTGATGTAAGAATCGCCATGAATTCTATTTAGCTGTCTATCCATATATTTAAATGGAAAAATGTGGATTAAAGGGAAGAATTTGAGGAATGACTTTTAGATGTTCATATTAATCAGTATTTTACAAAATATGCACTATGATTTTTCTTTTAAACGGATTTTATTTGATTTGTAATGAGTGTTAGGATTTTGTATCAGGCAGCTGTCGATTTGGTACTGTAAGAGTTACAAAAACTTTGTAATGGATTAAACAAATATGTTATAATTTGGAACAGACATGGAACGGCCTTTTATACCCATTACAAATATTAGTTATATTAAATTTGCAGCGGCATTTGTGACGAAATTTAGAATCATTTTCTATTCACATATTATATTGTCTTTTGTTATAATATTCGTTACAAAATGGGTTACAATATTTTAAAATTTACTTTGATTTATTTATCTCTTAATTATTTTAATATTAGATTAATTTCTTCTAAATTTTAATTTTAATAAATTAAATTGAAATTTCATATCATAATAAATTATTTTAATTGTACTATATAATTTTTTAAATTCTATGAATTGAAATATTAAATAAATTGAAGGATAGTTAAATAGTTTTTGAAAAATAACAATGGATAATTTATATGATTATCACGTAATTAAATATTGCATAAAATAAATGATTATGTGCACACAGATATAAAATCACATAGGCACATAATTGTGGATCAAATTAACCTTAAGCAATGGAAGAATGTTGATCCACACATAGGGATCAACCTTGTGTACAAGCCCAAACTTTTTATGGATCACGAACTCATTGTCTTTTTCGTTGATTCGAGATCACCCGACGAACATTTTCAAGATTATCCCATGTTGGATCTTACTCCAAATATTATGCAAACCACGAACATGCCTTACTCTCCTTAGTGGATCACTACTAAATTAACCCACTCATTTACACACCTTAAATCCATGGAGTCTATGGTGATGTTTTAAGGAGGAATGTAAAGAGAAATATAGAAAGACAATATTTGGAGAGAGTATTGCTATAACTGATAGGAGTGCATTTTGTGTTAATTTCAAGTGATATTTTGCTATCTTTTACAGCTAAAATACTTCTAATCAAGTGTCATATTGCAACATTAGTGTAGGGTGGATAACCCCAGTGATATCTCGTATTACCAAATACCTATCAACTATTACAAGGTATAGCAATGGAGTACAGAACTCCTTAATACAAACCAAGATATTAAATTATAACAAAACAAAACAAGAGAAATATGAAATCGAATAGAAAGAACTAATCTGTTATGAGAAATCGGCTCAGGTTGTCGCCAGACCCAACCACCAAGGTGTGAGAGTCTTATCACCGAGACTACTCACCGAGAGTAAGAGCACCAAGAACCCACGGTTACACCACTTTCGGCCGAGCCACAGATCACGCAGATTTCTTCTCTCACAATCGGTCACACAGACTTGTTGTAAGGTTTGTTATGAGAGAGATATAAAGGGGGCTCGTGTACTGTTGCTTTTCCGAGAGAAAGGGGCCGGATATATATAGGTTCACGGCGGATTGAGAGAGTAGTGGAGGAGGAAACTTTCCAGCAAAGCCATTGTTTTGGCTTTGGAAAGTTTCCTTCCAAAACGCCGGTAGAACAAGAAAGAGGAAGGGGGAGAATCCATGGAGGATTATAGCCGTTAGAGAGAGAGGAGAGGTATCAGCGGCGCAAGGGAGAAGAAATGGGAAATAGCAGATTAGGGTTAGGGTTGTAGTTTAAGTAGTGAGCAAACCGGGTAGCGGACCGGGTCGGGTGGGCAGCCTGGTGGGTTTGGGCTTTTACTCAGCTGGGCCTCTCTTAAGATCATTTGGGCCATATACTTTACATGCTCCACCTTGGACCAAATCTCAGATGAGAACTTGGCAAGGTGTTCAGGGGTCTGGCGACTTCATCATAGCCAAAAACTAGGGACCCTCCAAGCTTTGTACCTGCAAAAGAAAAATAACTAATAGCAGATGACAAGTCAGTCAGGTACTAATCTCAGAATTCTTAAGCATGTAACAAACTTATCTAATGGTAAGCTTTTGGTCCCCATATCCGCAGGATTGTCCTCAATATTGATTTTCTCAAGTTTTATAATGTCCTTACCCACGATGTCACGTATGAAATGGAATCTTACATCAATATGTTTTGTGCGATCATGAAAGACAGGGTTCTTACAAAGCTGTATCGAAGACTGATTGTCAGAGAAAACTACTAATTTTTCTTTTGAAAACCCGATTTCTTTTATAAGACCATCAAGCCAAATGGCTTCTTTGAAAGCTTCCGTTGTAGCAATATATTCTGCTTCAGTGGTAGATAAAGCAACTATGTGTTGTAGTTGGGATTTCCAACTAATGCATGCACCGCATAAAGTAAACACATAAGATGTAGTGGACTTACGGCTATCACGATCATTTGCATAATTTGAGTCCACAAATCCAACAAGTTGAATAGAATCAGAATTTCTAGAAAAAGTAATGCCAATATCAATAGTGCCACGTAAATATCTAAGCAAAAATTTCAGAGCTTCCCAATGAGGTGTACCAGGGTTTGACATATATCTACTAAGACAGCTAATTGCATATGCGATATCAGGTCGTGTGCATACCATGAGATACATGATGGAACCAATAACATTTGAATAGGGAATTTTATCCATCTTGGCTTTTTCAGAATCTGTTTTGGGAGATTGATCTTTTGAGAGTTGAAAATGTGCAGCTAGAGGTATTGAAATAGGTTTTGCATTTTCCATGAAAAACTTTTTCAAAACAGATGAGATATAAGACTTTTGGTTCATGCCAAGAAATGTTCATGCCAAGAATTTGTTTTGCATTTCCGAGATCTTTCATTTCAAAAACATTACACAGTTGTTTTTGTAAATCACTAATGAGATGAGATTTTGGGCTAGCAATGAGCATGTCGTCAACATAGAGAACAAGAAAGATGGGTGAATCATGCACATGCTTAAAATAGAGGCAGTGGTCATAATGACTTCTATTGAATTTCAAAGAATGAATAAATGAGTCAAATTTCTTATTCCACTGTCTAGGTGATTGTTTTAAGCCATATAAAGATTTTTTCAGCAAGCATACAAAATCAGGCTTGGATTTATCAATAAAACCATAAGGTTGACACATATAAATATTTTCATCCAAATCACCATGTAGAAAAGCAGTTTTAACATCCATTTGCTTCAGTTCCCAATTGTAGTGTGCAGTGAGAGCAAGAATAATACGCACAGTTGTATATTTCACGACAGGAGAAAAGATTTCATTATAATCTATACCCTCTTTTTGCGTAAACCCCTTAGCTACTAATCTAGCCTTGAATTTGATAGGGTTTTCTTGCTTGATTTTGTAAATCCACTTACAGTCTACTATGGATGCATTTTGTGGTTTGGGAACTAAAACCCAAGTTTTGTTTTCCTTCAATGATCTCATTTCTTCATTCATTGCACTAAGCCACTGTTTGGATTTCATAGCCTCATCTATGCTAGTAGGTTCAGTCATCTCAGTATTTAAGGCAGTTTCAAAATCTCTAAGTTTCATTGGAGCCCTAATTTGTCTTCTATTTCTGTCCCTAGCAAGTTGGTAATTTTCTAGAGGGTTTGGTTCAGTATTTTCAGTCTCATTTTCATTTTCAGGTTCATTTTCTAATGTGTTTTCTAATTCTCCCTCCTGTTGGTTATCCCCTAGATTGTTCTCCACCTTATTAAAGGTTTTCTCTTTTTCTAAGGTTGTGGTTTTTCCTAAGCAAGGCATCTCGTTTTCATTGAATGTTACGTCTCTACTTATTAGAACCTTAAATCCGGGTTGACTACGTACCCAAAGGCGATACCCTTTAACCCCCATAGGATAACCAATAAAAACACATTTTATGGCCCTAGGTTCTAATTTATCAACAGATTGATGAACAAATGCAGCACATCCAAAAACACGTAAAGCAGATAAATCAGGAATTTTACCATTCCAAACATGTTCAGGGGTTTTTCCAAGAAGTGGCATAGAAGGAGACATATTAATCAAGTGTGCAGCAGTAAGAACAGCCTCACCCCAAAACGTTTTTGGTAAACCAGAACTCACAAGTAAACATCTAACTTTATCAAGCAATGTTCGGTTCATTCTTTCAGCAACTCCATTTTGTTGAGGGGTATAGGGGTTTGTTTTATGCCTTTTTATGCCATGTTTTTCACATATTTCAGAAAAGCTCTGATTACAAAACTCTAAGCCATTATCAGTACGAAGAGATTTCAACTTTTTTCCAGTTTGGTTTTCAACTAAAACTCTCCATTTTTCAAACTTTTCAAATACTTCAGATTTGTGCTTCATTAAGAAGACGAAGACTTTTCTCGAGAAATTGTCAATGATAGATAAGAAATATCTATTACCACCATGAGTAGGCATATTCGAAGGTCCCCAAACATCAGCATGTACATAATCAAGAATGCAAGTAGACATGGAGGGATTTGGGGAGGGTGAAGCAGGAAAATGCACTTTATGATGTTTACCAAGCACACAATCATCACAAAAATCCAATTTTTCAATGTTCTCATTCAAAATGCCATCTTTTCTCAAAAAATCAAGACCTTTTTGACTAATATGACCAAGTCTCTTATGCCATAGAGTAGTAGAATCACGTTCAGAAACAGAAGCAGCAAGATAGTCATAGGAAACAGTGCATATATAAAGATTACGCTTGCGTTCAGCTTTAAAAACAACTAATGATCCTTTCATGATTTTCATGAGGCCTTTGCCCCACCTACCCTCTAGGCCATCTTCTTCTAAAGCGGCACAAGAAATAAGATTATGGCTCAAATCAGGAACATATCTCACGTTCTTCAAAGTCATTTTAAAGCCATCTTTAAAACACATAGAAATGTCACCAAGACCTTCAATTTCACATCTTTTCTCATTAGCCATAGAAACAAAACCAGCATGCTCATAACGCAGATTAGAGAAAATGTCTTTGAAAGGGCTCATATGAAAAGTGCAGCCAGAATCAACCAACCATTCATGCATATCAAAGGAGTTCACAGAGTTTGCTTCACACACAGTAAAGACTTCACCATCATTCTCATCGGACACATTATTAACCTTTTCCTTTTCCTCATATCTTTCTCGATTGTCCTTTCTAGGTTTTCTACAATCTTTAATGTAGTGACCTTTTATCCCACAGTTGTAACAACGTCTTTCTCTAGTTTTGTCATCATTATTGAAATTCTCTCTGGGTCTAGACTTATTCCGATATCCATTCCTACTCTTACTTCTACTTTTGCTTCTATATCTAGAGTTTCTAAACTTATGTCTTCCCCTAACCGAATTCACTTCATGTTGGTTCTGGCTAGGTTTATTAGCCCTAAGGTCTATCTCCTTACTCTTAAGTCCGTTCACAACAGTTTCAAGATTAACAGAATCTCTACCATACTTAATAGCAGATTTAACATCAGAGTAAGATTCAGGAATAGCATTCAGCAAAATAATAGGAGAATATTCATCAATGTTTTTATCACCGGTGAGCTTAATGTCTTGTATAAGCTTAGTAAAATCATCCAAGTTTTCATCAATGTTTTTAGACAAGTCAAGTTTGTACTTAAAGAATTTTTCCAACAAAAACAATTTACTCGGCAATGAAGTCTCAGTATAAAGCTCCTCGAGTTTATCCCATAAATCTTTGGAAGAGTTTTGTTTGCCAACCTTTCGTAAAACCGTGTCAGATAAATTCAAAATAATCGAGGAGTAAGCAAATTCATCATTTTCTTGAATCTTTTCTTCCAAAACGTTTTCTAAATAGTTTCCATCAATGGCCTTGAAAACTCTTTGTTGTATCAAAATTCCCTTCATTTTTTGTTGCCAAATTGAGAAATCAGTTTTTCCATCAAAAGGTAGTAGGTTATAACCGGCCATTAAAAGAACTTAAAACGATTTTGAGCAGGTCAAAAGGAAGTTTTGGTTTTTTTTTTTTTTTTAAAAAAAAGGAGGTTATGACTGATAGATCACAGAGATGTCACAATTGACCACAAATAAGGTAGATGATATCACAGGATTTCAGAGTTTAAGCACTCAAAATGCAGCAGTTTAAAAATAGCAACGAATATCCGAGTTTTGTAAAATTACTAAGGTTTCAGCAGGTTACAAACCAATCAACCAGTAACAGTTTCACAACAGAGTTTAAGAAACAGTTTAAGAGATCACACCGACGACTGTTATGAGGTCACAGTAATTCAAGATTTTACGGATGAAATCACAACAGAGTATATGTCAGCAGTTCATATGAGATCACACAGATCGATATAAAAGGAATCACACAGATTTTAAGAAATCGTAGCAGATCAACAACGAACAATAATATGAACCAAAGGAAGTACGAACCGAGGCTCACCAGCCTAAGTCCCGTCCAGATACCCGACGACCTCGAGGGTCCGGCCAGGAGGGATATTAGGGGGTGATAACCGCGGTAAACCCGAAACAGAAATATTTCAACAGTAATACGACGCGAGATATCAAGAGGTAATTATCAGCAGGATATATCAACAGAAAATTAACGAGGAGGGGTTTCGGATGTTTACCACCACCGGAGACCTTTCGGATCAGAGACGGCTCTGATACCACTGTAGGGTGGATAACCCCAGTGATATCTCGTATTACCAAATACCTATCAACTATTACAAGGTATAGCAATGGAGTACAGAACTCCTTAATACAAACCAAGATATTAAATTATAACAAAACAAAACAAGAGAAATATGAAATCGAATAGAAAGAACTAATCTGTTATGAGAAATCGGCTCAGGTTGTCGCCAGACCCAACCACCAAGGTGTGAGAGTCTTATCACCGAGACTACTCACCGAGAGTAAGAGCACCAAGAACCCACGGTTACACCACTTTCGGCCGAGCCACAGATCACGCAGATTTCTTCTCTCACAATCGGTCACACAGACTTGTTGTAAGGTTTGTTATGAGAGAGATATAAAGGGGGCTCGTGTACTGCTGCTTTTCCGAGAGAAAGGGGCCGGATATATATAGGTTCACGGCGGATTGAGAGAGTAGTGGAGGAGGAAACTTTCCAGCAAAGCCATTGTTTTGGCTTTGGAAAGTTTCCTTCCAAAACGCCGGTAGAACAAGAAAGAGGAAGGGGGAGAATCCATGGAGGATTATAGCCGTTAGAGAGAGAGGAGAGGTATCAGCGGCGCAAGGGAGAAGAAATGGGAAATAGCAGATTAGGGTTAGGGTTGTAGTTTAAGTAGTGAGCAAACCGGGTAGCGGACCGGGTCGGGTGGGCAGCCTGGTGGGTTTGGGCTTTTACTCAGCTGGGCCTCTCTTATGATCATTTGGGCCATATACTTTACAATTAGCTTATAAGGGATGAATGGAATGAAAAAAGAAGAAAGAAGCCAAAATCAACAACTTGACAGAACAGAATGACTAGGTAAGCGTGCCCACGTCTAAACCTGAGGGAGTGCGGCTAGAGGAAGTTTTCCAGGCGTAGTGTTTCTTTTAGGTTATATTCGATTTTGGTAAGAAGCTTGAAGGTTTTAAGATCGAATCCTTTTCCATCTATGGCCAATGTTTGGTATCCTCCTTCTCCTTGTTGGGTTGAGGCACGAATCCCTTGAGTGGCGGCTTAGACAGTTTCTTCATGTTGATCTGTGTCAATGGTAAAATTTGATCCTTTGATACTTCAAAATCAATGGTGGATGAGTCATTTTTTCTTGTGCTTGGATTACCATATGACTTTGGCTCTTCGGAGTGCAGAACCTCTTTTCCTTTCTTAGTATCCTCGATATAGTACTTAGCATCGGCAAAGTGCAACTCAGCTTCAGTAATAGGTTTGTTGTCACCGAGCACCTTTTTCACTATACCATTACGACAATATTTAAAATATTGATGCCATATAGATGGAACTACGGCGTTTTCGTGTCACCAGGGATGTCCTAGAAGCGTGTTATAAGAAGTTTTGGCATCTATAACATAAAATAATGCAGTCGACATTATGTCCCCCATAGTCAATTGCATCCTTATAATGCCGATAACTCTTTATCCTCCTTGATTGAAGCCATGGATCATGAGGTGGCTGTTGGAGAGTTCATCTATAGGGATTCCCAGCTCTTTAAAATTCGCAAAGGTATGATATTGATTGCGGACCCTCCATTGACTAATATTCTGTTCACTTTTTGCTCACATACATATCCGACGAACAAAGGACAACTATGAAGCTTAGAACCAAGAAATCTTCGTCAATGAAAGTAATTGTGGATATACAATCATCAGCATTAGAGGAATTTTCCTTTTCAAGTAGTATACATTCATTGCTCATAGTATCATTTCCATATGTGGTATTGCATGCATCCTTGTTGCCATCATAATATCCATACTTGGTTGTAATAACATTTGCTGACGCAATATCTTCCTAAAGAGAAATTATACCTTGGTGAGCTAGTTACATTACTTTATCCTTGAACACGAAGCAGTCTTGTATTGCATACCCAACTAAATGATGGTATTTGCAATATTTTGGATCATCCCTTCTTTCGACTTCATCAGGTCACTTAATTTCTAGTAGATCGATAAGGTTAGCCTCCAACAAGTCATGATATATTCCGGAGACATCAAATCAAGAAACGGATATTGTCTTGATTGCATTTCCTTCAAGGTTAGTTTCCTTTGTGGTTTCTCGTAAGGAGTGTTATTCTTTAGGACAACGTTCTCTTTAGCAATGCTTTTGAGCTTGAATGGCACAACATTTACGATCATTGATTCCTTACTTTGAGCTTTTAAAAAGGGCTTGTTCCCTTTCTTTACCTCTTCCTTAGTTCTGTCGGGTTCTTGAACCAGTGGTCCCTCAACTCCACTTGCTGTCATGCTTAACTCCATATCATGTGTGGATGTAACAATGGCCCCAATTGCATCCCTTGAAGGCAAATTTCAATGGCGGAAATCTCAAATAATCGATCTTTGCAATTAAGGCTCAAACCTCCACCTATTGATGTAGTTGACAACTAGTTCTTCTTTCCATTGGCAAGAATTCGTAAGTTCGATCATGCTAACAGTCCACCATGTGCTATAGAAGAGATTCAGGAATTCTTGCTCTAGCTGTCCCAATCCATCGATTAATCTAGCCTCCAAGTCAGTATACCAGTCAAACGAATTGCCTTTCAGCGATCAAACAAATTGGTTGACTTGATGATCGCCATATGTTCCCATGTCATTGCACGTATCAACGAAGTGAGTCACGTGCTGCTTAAGATTACCCTTGCTACCAAATTGTTGGAACTTTGGTGGTTGATAACCCATCGACATTTCCAAGTTGTCAATCCTTTCAGTGTAAGGCTTGGAGTGGGTAAGGGATGATTTTGAGCTCCCCTCGATCTTGCTTCTGATGGTTCCTTCGATGAATTCTTTTAGTTGATCTACGAGAATCAGTCCATCGGATGAAATTTGAAATTCTTTTGCAGACTTTATCTTTCTTAGTATAATGTTTCTTCACGGATTGCTTATGCTTCATCATGATCCTCAACTTGTTTCCCCATGATATGACTTGTGTCAACATTATCTGCCTTGTTGATCAATCTAGAAATTTGACCATCTTGCTCTTCTAGATGCTTCGTAAGTCCCTCAATAGCTCTTGTCAGGCTTGCAAGTTGCTCCTCTATAGTTGTAGCACTTATCACCACAACCAGAGCCACATTTATTGTGAATGAGTAGCTAGACACAGTTCGAGGAGAGGACGGAGGAGATTTATTTCCATAATCTTCGCTTGCATGGCTAGGTAAGCCTGAAACGTTCTGGACATACTCAGTAAGAGGAGTCAGTCCTAGGAAGCTTTTTGAGTTTCTTTGACATGTTCCTCATAGTAACACCAATACTCTTGGTACTATAGCTTGAAGACTTCAATATGGCGAGTTTGGAGTTCACTGTCTTCGAAGATTTTCCTTCAGTATCCATTTAAGTGTTTTTGCTCTCTGTTGAAGGGAAGAGATGAAGGGTAAAGAGGTCCCACCAGGTATGCCAAAATTTGTGAGCGCTAATTTTATTGTATCTGAAAAATCAAAATAATTTATCGCAAAAAAAAAATTGTATTAAAATATCAAAATGAGTACAATCTCTATTCAATTTCTTGATTCTTCTCTTCAAAAGTGGTATTTTATAAAACTTGACAAATTAAAAGGGTAATCTCCATGTAGATATCCGTGGACTTAAACTTGAATTTGTATAACGTTAATTCGAGGGCTTATGCCTGTAATCTTGAATGAAATGCTATAGTTTTGACTTGAAAGTGGATTTGCCACTTGGATCTTCTTGTCTACAAAGATAAATATCGTAAATATTTGTCTTGATTTGAATGGAGCGTACATGCACTACTCCACGTAAAGCGGTCTAATTAGATTGAACCTTTGACTGCAAAGTATGATTTGATTGGCCGAAACACTTTATTTTGACACTTGTTGATCATTGATTTGATGACAGAATATATATTAAGTTATCAATTAAATTAACTATTTACACTCAAAATTAATTTAGGATTCCAAAATATAACTAGTAAAATATTATAATCGATAATCAAGAAATTATTTTTCACTTGTCATTGTTTAATTGGGCGCAAAATTAATTTAACTACTGGTTTAATTGTGAAGGTAAGAAGGAGAGCAATCTTCAACCCTAGAAACCGATGCCATAGCAAAGAAATGGACATGTTTATTGGCATCTTTATGAATGAACTTAAAAGAAACAAAATCATAGCTAGAACAAATAAGAAGAATATCTTGGTGAATAGGTGCAGCTGACTAGCAATTCATTGCAGTCAATCAGAGGTAGGAGAACTCTATAGTACAACCAAAATACCACGCACAACTCCATTCGGAGTTAGAAAAAAACGAGAGAAATAGAGAAGAAAGATTTAGAAACAGCGAGGAAAGGGATACGTTGAGCCATAGAAAGACAAGAAGAAGGAAGAATGTAAAATGACAAGCACTTCAGCCCATTTCCGAGATGGCCGAAACATGCCCAATGTTTAGTGTTTTTAGGTTATTTGGCCCGTTCCCACAGGTAAGCCGAATACTTAGTAATAGGGTGAATAGCAATATACCCCTATGATATTGAATATAAGCATATTATCCCTTTATGAAAAAAAATATAGCAATTTATCCCCTTATACTTCTTAAAATGAAGTAATTTACTTCCTCATAAAGAGGTAAATTGCTTCATTTTAAAAATTATTGGGGTAAGTTGTTGTATTATAAAAAATACAGGGAGGTAAATCGCTATTTGTTTTTTTATAAGGTGGTAATTTGCTCATTTGCAATATCATAAGGGGGTTGAATCCATTTTTTCCCTTATTATATATAAATAATTCAATCCACCTACAAACTAAACAATATTCTGTATATATATAATTAGAAATATATCTAAAAGAGTCATAAATTAACAATGAACAGTTAACTTTGTATTCACAATACCAAACGTACAAGTAACATATTTTACACTATTTTAAATTATCTACAAAAAAAAATTAAAAAATACACAGAGTTTCTAATACATACTAAATATCTTTGTTTTTCTTTTTCTATCCTCATAAAACATAACAAAACACTCTAAAATTAAAATCAAACATAATGAAGATTTTTTAGTCGATTTCAAATCCTTTCTAATTGGGATAAATTTCAATCGACCCAAGGATGGACTTAAGATTCATTCATATAATATGTGGATCAAACAATCCAAAAGAATTTGGATTGTAGATTGAAATCCACAATACCCAAATCCCCCTCCCAAACGGGCCCTAGAGAATTTTCCAAAATATGTCATATAAAGGGTAAATTGCATTTAACCCCAGAGATACAATAGCATGTTTTTTTTTTTTTTTATTGTTGAAAAAAGAGGAATAGATATCTCCAAGTTGAAATAAAATAAGGTATCCTATTTATATAATAATAATCAAATTTTCATTTGGAATACAACAAATTGCAAAGGTTTCGCATAATGGAACAAATTTACTCAGAAATTGAAGGTGCGTATATAGCTGTGGTATTATGCTCTCCTCCCCCAAAATCTCTCTATGTCAGCAGCATTTGAGTAGCCATATGAAAACTGTGCCCGTTTGCTTGTATTTTCATTTTCATTTTCATTTTCAGTTTCCAACAATTGGAAATGTATAAAAATATTTTATTGGTTTTTGTGCAAAAATTAAGAATATGTTTGGATTAGTTGTTTATAAATATAGATACATAGGTGTGATAATGTTGAATATAGATATATATATTTTTGATGTGACAGAAAAGCAAAATACATGCTGACAAGACAAGACAACTATGACAAGCCCATGTGACCTATATAAATTTAAAATTGAGAATTAAAAATGGCTTGAACAAACAAATTTCAACCTACCCAAACAGAAAAAAGTGAAAAAAATCCCATTGAAAATACAACCAAACAAGCTATAAAAATAATAATTGGGTAATGTTCTCATTTTCTGCTTCGGAATTTGTATACGCAAAGAATCTTCACTTTCCTCAAGAAACATTAATTCATCAAAAGTCCACCAATTTGGCTTCTTAAAAAGCAGCCCACCCCCACCCCCCACACACACCAAAAAAAGGCTCTAACTTTTCTTTCACTTTTCAACTACTCCAACAATTTTTGGAATAATTTATCTATATATATATATATATAAAGTATGAAAAATATCAATAATAATGTTATATGTCCTTAGGGTCAAAATTGAACTGATGGATGCCAAACAATCATGCACCCAATCATAGACATGTGTGTTTTTAGGGAAATGTGTATTTGAGTCTGTTTTATCATTACCAAACCTATTTATTGATGTGGTCATTTTTGTAAAAAAATGAGAATATATTAAAATAATTTTATTTGAATGTTGTTCTAGTGAAAAAAAATATTTAAATATAATTTACTCCCGTGATACATGAAATGAGTAAAAAAAAATGTGAAAAAAAACTTAACAAATTACCCTTGAATTTTTTGAAAAAGAAAGCAAATTTATCTCCCCGTCAATGATTTAGATAGGAGGATAATTTGCTTCAATTTTTAAAATACAAGTGGTAATTTACTATTTTTTCACAGAGATTTTTTTGTTTATTTCTTATATCACAATGGGTAAATTGTATCTTTCCAGAAAAAAAAAAATGCATGAACTTAATTATATAATTGTTTCTATGTTAGATTATCGTGCAATGAATCACATATGTTACTGAAAAAAAATATGTTAGATAATTATAACCTTCTAACAAGATTCATTAACTTTAAAGACTGAAGAAAGAAAGGCACGTCAATTCAAAATATCATAATGCCTAAACCCCAATAAATTAGTACCTGATAATATGTTATCTATTTAGGTACTATTATTTAATTATATTATGAACAATATTAAATTACATAAAAATATTCTCTTATTTTCATGTGACATATATATATATATATATCAATTTTTTCTTAAAATTTAATACAATTTACCCCTTGTGATATTACAAATGAACAAATTATCCTCCTGTAAAAAAATAATAGTAATTTATCCCTTATATATTTGAAAATTGAGCAAATTTATCCCTATGTCAAGGAGGTAAATTTTTGCATTTTAAAAAATATATAAGGTAAATTGCTAAAAAAAAAAATTATAAGAGGGTTATTTGTATATTTACAATATTACAGAGGACTAAATTGCTTTTTTTCCTATAATCTTATGGTTGATAAATTTACTAATTATATATTATTTCAAAAAACGCCATAAAAATTTTCGCAATTAAGGTAATTTAAGTTAACACATTATAAATTTTAATGATATTTGTATTATAATAATTCATAGAAAAGTTATAAATAAATTTTTATCATATTTAAATAAATAAAAACTTACGTGTTATCGAGATTTTAAACTCATAATTTTGTAATTATTATAAGCCCCATTTCACGACTGAATTTATGTCTGATTGGCAAAAGTAGTTGATTAAAAGGTGGCACAAAATTCAAGTTGAATTTTGGGAATGGGGTTTGGGGTGAGATGTTGTGAGTTGGGGAGAGTGAGGTCAAAAAGTTGTTGCAAGAATTCCCAGTTTTCCAGGTAAGTCAAATTGGAATCAATCAAGCTTGAGTCAATTACCAAACTTCGAGATATATTTTACATAAACAAGCAATTATTTTGTTTCTATGTATATGAATTTAAAGTTGCAGTGAAGAAGAAAAAATGAACTTTTTCTTATTAATAAAGCTTGCAATCTGATCCATATCTTATTGTACGAAGTATCATTCGTTTTAATTTTGTATGAGTTTAATCGCACGTTTACCTACATCATTAGCCTCCAGACAAGAGACTTGACAAGGGCATATGACCTTGTTCCCACGGACGACAGGGGCACATGGCCTTGTTTCCACAGACGGCACCAAATTATGCGACTTGTGATTCGATTAGTACCCCGTATATTATCCGTCCTGGCTTCTTATGAATCTCAATGGGTTTGCCCTAAAAAACGCCTCGGTAGATGAGGAGGTTTTAGAGCTTATAAGCTACTTAAATTTTTCGTCTACAATCAATGTGGGATATTTGTCTATATTACTTATATTATAAATCATGTATGAGGCTTGCAAAAATTATAACAAATTAATATTATCTATTATCATTAAATAAAATTAATGTGAAAATTTAAATTTTATCCACTGTTAATCAACACTTACCATGATTTTACCTATAGGAAATATATTCCCCATAGGTTTCAGCTGTATTGGTTTCGCGTGTAGACCGCCACAATTTTTTACTTTTAACTATCATAATTAGCTATAATGAAAAATTGGATTGTAAGTTTGTGTTTTCATTTTCAATTTTTAATTTTTAATTAGTAAATAAAGTGAAAAATATATTTATTTATATGAGTTCTCATTGGATATACGGATGTGAAATCATAGTTTAAAGCACAATTTCATTAATTAATCCATACGTATCCTCGTTTCACACAAAAACATGTTTCTTCTAGTGTCATCAATCGTTATCATCTAATGACTAAGGTTGAATATTAGCACACGTACGACATCGGTAGAATTTTTGTCGAGGTGTTTAATGAGATTAAACATATGCTCTAACATGTGTGTCAATTTCCACATAAATTGACTTTAAATTTTTTCAATAATAAGTCAGTTATAGAAATTCTAACCGATACAAGGGACACAGACACTATTCTCTCTAATTGTAGAATATATGTCACATTTATTTTCCCATAAAAAATTAATACAAAAATATAGGAACATAGCTAACAGTGGACAACGTCTCTTCATCCTGATATTAAAAAAATAAATTATTTTAAAAATATAAAAAAAATTACAGAATTGGGGTGAATTTGAATTTATTATAGATATAGACAGCACTGCGTTCACAAAACAGTGTTGCCAATTACTTTTAAAAAAAATTAAACTTCATGTCACCGCGATCTTAGATCGTGACGACACTTTTTGTAATTAAAAAAAAAAAAAGCTAAGAACCTCGATTTGAGCTCACGATTCTTAGCAGAAATATTAAGAAAAAAAAAAAACGAGTCAAAAATGATTTCTTAGCTTTTTGACTCATTTTTTACTCAATTTGGTTTTTAATTTTCTGTCAAATTGCGGTTCTTAGCTTCTTCTTCTTTTTTTTTTTATTACAAAAAGTGTCGCCGCGACTTAAAATCACGGTGACATGAAATTTAAATTTTTTTTTAAAAAAAAAATGACAGCACCGTGTTTTGTGAACGCAGTGCTACCTGTATCTATAACAAATTCAAATTCACCCTAATTCTACAATTTTTTTTATATTTTAAAAATAATTTCTCCCATTTGTTTTCTCGAAAAAAAAATTAATACAAAAATATATGAACTTAGCTAACAGTGGACAACGGCTCTTCATCCTCAGATTTAAAAAATAAATTAATGACAGGGCATGCAATGTTCGAATTATCACTAATTAACATTATATATTATGTAATATAAAAAATAAATTTGCTGGATTCAATAATAGATTTGTAGCTTTGCAATTTAATGATTTTAATGATGATAAAAAAGAATAGATTCGTAAAATTACTTTATGCTTTCTGTATAATTATAAATTGAGTGAATAATAATTTACCTCCGTATGATATTGAAAATGAGCACATTACTCCCCTATAAAAAAAAATATGGCAATTTACCCTCTTGTACTTTTTAAAATAACATAATTTCCCTCTTTATACAGGGAAGTAAATTGAATTCAACTTAAAAATTATAGGGGGATAAATTGTTGTATTTTAAAAAAATACAGGGAGGTAAATAGCTATTTGTTTTTCCGTAAGGGGATAATTTGCTCATTTACAATAATACAATGAGGTTGCTTGCATTATTTTTCCATTATTAATTCTCTCTCAAAATTTTGAAATATGTTTTTCAATTAGTTCAGCCCAAATATTTGTCATAGTTTTGGTCATGGCTAATATTTTAACTACACTTACAGAAACAATAGCTAATAGACAATATAAAATCTTGATTAATTTATATTTATCACAATTTTTTTTTAACTATCGTAATTAACCAAAGTAAAAAATCATTTTTTTCCTGTTGGATTATTGTTTTTTTCTTTTCCTTAGGGCAAAGTGTTTGTCCAATTGGCAGCCACACAATACGATGAGCAAATCATTATATCTTGATATGGTCTTTCTCACATTGAAACAAAAATATGACATATTTCTAAAATACCTAACCTAAATTTGAAATTTTGGCAAGCTAGTAACTGAGGTGTTGGCAGAACAATCTCTTCAAATGATAATGACCCTCTTCAAATTCTTTTCCTCCATGTCTATATATCAGAGAAAAATGCAACCAATCATCTTGTGATATTGTAAATGAGCAAATTACTCTCTTATGAAAAAATAAATAGCAATTTATCTCTCTGTATTTTATAAAATACAATAATTTATCTCCCTATATTTTTTAAAATGAAGCAATTAACCTCCCTGTATAAGGAGGTAAATTGCTTCAGTTTAAAAAATATAAAGGAGTAAATTGCTATATTTTTCTCATAAGCGGGTAATGTGCTCATTTTCAATATCACAGGGGGTAAATTGCTATTCACCCCTATATATTTCTTTTTCTCATCCCGTTCTTCTCTCAATAACTTCCACAACTTTTATCTTTTCACTAATTTTGTGTATTTAACTAGTATATATATATATATATATATAAAATAATAATTATATTTTTAAATTTTTAATTAATTATATACAAATTTCGATGAGCGACAACACTTGTCTTATATATTATTGAAGAGGGCCATTTTGATGTCCAATTTATTTTAGCTTGTCGTTTATTTTTAAAAAATTTAAAGTAATTAATTGTATTTAACTCCCCTATACTTATCATGTCTTCTATAACTGTCTTTTGGTACTGTTTTTATTCTCATACATTTTTGTATGTCTCCAATTTAGGTATTATCTTCTTTTATGAATATTTTTTTATAAATTAAAATATTTATATTAACTTATTATCTTGTATACATATTTTTTGGTACTTTGTACTCTATAAAAATGAAATAATATAATTTATATAAATATATTATTTTAAATAATTTTAATATATTATGCATATTTATAGGATGTGCCGTACTTACTAGTGATTAATTACGGGAGCGTCCCCAACTATTTAAATAAGCCACTACTATAAAAATGATATTCTCTACACTATAATTAACTACGGTTGAAAATTATTGTAAATCAGTACTATCTATCATAGCCAGACAAAATCGATGTAAAAATTTAAATTTTTGTATAAATGATTAACGATTTTACCTATGACCAAAATATTTGCAATAATTTTTAGTTATAGCAAATATTTTTGCTTCTGTAAAAATACGATTAATAGCCGTTGTGCAGTTATGATTAATTAATATTCGCCATATTTTTTAGTCTTAATCATGATAACTAATCATATTAAAAATTCATATTTGTTTTAGTAAACGTTTTTCACACGCCACAAGTTATTGTAAAACTTCTTCGAATCGCCCTTTTTTCTTCAAGCCACATAAAAATTTCCAAAACCCGTTCTCTTTCACATGTCCAAGCACGATTTCTCATGATCAAAACCTTTCTGGTCCACAAAAGACATTGCCAGAATAATCAAAAGCCGATTATGGATCACGAGATCACAATAGTTCAGCATATATAATAATTGCTCCTTTTGTAGAATAAAAACTTAATAAGAATTCCCCATGAAACATGGGGCCATAAAATTACTGGACAGGTCCGTACCATTTTGTTTTCGCATGGAAAAATGACTCCCTAATGAAAAGGCTCCAGATACTTGGTATATGCAGCACAGTCAATCAATTTTAATTTTAAAAAACTAATTGTTATTAAAAAATATATTAATTAGATAAATAGAAGATATAAAAAAAATATAAAAAATCGACAGAAATCATTGAAAAAAATGAGATAACAAAAAGGGATGTGGAAGTTGAGAAGAAAGAGATTAATAATGTCTTAGCTTAGTGATTAAGACTAAAGTTGATGTCTTATGAAACCCTCAATTATCTTCATCTTCTTGGTAAAATCAACCTCATGAGAGCTATACACTGGAAAGGGGACAGATATGTTGCCTCTCTTTTTAAAATTTCACTTCCCCCTCAGAAGATATCATCCAGAATCTCTATTGTTAAGTATATTAAGCCAGATAGGGGATGGTTTAAATTGAACACGGATGGGCCCTCAAAAGAAAATCCAGGCGCTGCAGGAGCAGGCGACATCATCAGAAATCATCTAGGTCAGACCGTCTTCGCATTCCAAGAACATCTTGGCCTGATGTCCAACACAGCAGCAAAACTAAATGCTATATATAGAGGTGTTAAATTGTGCATTGATAACAATATTAGGAAAATTTGGGTGGAAACAGACGCCAACATCGCCATCAAGGTTATTTCCTCTCCCCCCAAGGGCCATGGCACCTTCAAAACTTGCTGCAACAAATTAAAGAGCTTCTATCCCGAACTGAGTTCAAGATATCACACATCTTTAGAGAGGATAACCAAGTGGCCGATTATTTTGCTAACCAAGCCTGTTTCAGCCAACATCTCACCATTTTATCCCCTGATAATATCACTGGTATTCCTCAAGGTTTGATTAGACTTGACGCCTGCTCTTTGCCTGCTATTAGAATCAGAAGTACTAGTACCTTAAATTTCAGCTAAAATATTTTTTCATAAAATTAGGGGTACTTCATTACTGACTAGTTCTTCGCTGATACTTGTTGTCCTATGTGAGCTTTTCTGTGTTGTTTTTGTGATTGTTCCTATATGAATTCCTTGGAGGTTACTCATCCATATGGTTGACGTTGGGACCAATATTTCTCTGGTTACCTTTTGGTTTTGTCACTTCTGATGATCTCCTTTATCTAGTTGTTTGTCGTTTTATCTTTTGCAGGTCTTATGAACCCCTCCCACAGGTTCAAAGGCTGCTAGCCATACAAACATGATCTCCACGGTAATACTTATGTTCATTATTTATCCTTTTGGAACATTACACATACTTTGGCTTGGCTTTTTTGTACAGATTTATTTGCAGGTGTTGTGCGATCTACGACGTGCTGGGATAACAAAAACCTTTTTGATTTGCCATAATTTTTCTACGACACTTGTTCGGGTCTTTTGTTGTAAGGGAGTAGTACTCATTGTTTATTGTTGCTCTATTTGTAAGGGAGTAGTACTCCTTGTTTATGGTTTTACTAAAAATTTTGGGGAGGTAGCTCTCCCCGCTGTAACTATATTGTGCGTTTTAATATAGAAGGACTGGGGACTCCGAAAAGCTCCCCCACCTCTAGGTGGTTTTTGTTAAAAAAAAAAAAAATTGCTGCCCTGATAAATTATAAGACTAAAATGCAAAAACAATCATATTTATGAACAATAAATGCATTTAAGCTGCAACTAGGAGCCCCGACCTGCCCCCGTCCCGATTGGTGTGGGTTTTGATGTTTTAAACGGGTTTGACGACGGGTCCTAGTCTTAGTGATTTGGATGCGGACACACCGCAGACCTGGCCCGATTTTGTTTTCTATTTTTTTTGTATCTTTTTATATGTACTATATAAAATATATTTGTACATATATAAAAAGTCAGTGCAATTTATTTATACTAATTATATATACTACATAAACCTAATATTTTCATAAATTAAATAAATAATATAAATAACTTTTAAATGTTTTAATGTTTATATAGGTAATATATATTCTAAAATTTTAATATTTTAATGCCTAAAACATGTATATATAAATTTGAAAAAAATATTAACATTATATTATTATTTTATGATTATAAAATTACTATAATATTAATTTTAAAAATATTATTTTTTAATATTTAAAAAATATTAATCAAGTTTATCGAGTCCACCCCAATGGATCCCGATTGTGGAAGAAATTCGAGTCCAAAATTTTCTAGTGGGACGGGTCCTAAATTTTGACAATCCCACCCCAGATCCAACCGGTACTACTACAAAAGAAATATAGAAATAAATAGACAAAAAAATTTCTTCCCTTCTCTCTCTGTACCTCTCTCTCTTGGGTTGGGGGCACTCGAGCTTAGTGGAAGAGTGATTTGTTGTTGATTATATAATTAAGGTTGTAGGGTCATGGTGTCTGTTGCTTCGCCTTTATGACCTTCGTTTTTCCTTCTTTCCCTCCTCACCCTCTATTTATCTCCTCGCACTGACAAAAACAAATACACACATCCACTTATCCTACCTTCCATTCTTTCTTCTTACCTCAAACACAAACCGCACTCTCAAAACCCTAATTTCAGCCATGGAAGAACCGAAACGAAGCTGCCCTGCTCATATATTGAGGGGAATGTTGTCTGGCTCGAGGCCCTTAACAAGATCTAGCTTGAATATGTTTGTGTGTGTGTATATATATATACACATCTTGATATATATTAACATATAGATTAAATCAATAGATCAAATTCTTGATCATTGAAATATATGAGTGTATATATAGATCAGGTGTTAGCGGCGTCGGACCAGGCTTCATTCCCCCCAATTTCTCCAGATCCTCTTATGAACTCGGACAGGGTTGGTTGGTTAGTTGTTGTGATTTTAATTAATGTTTTTGGGTAACTTATGTATGGATCAATTTGTTTATTTGAGGTTGTTGGGCAGGCAAGAGCAGATTGGTGTAATGATTACAGATTTTGACCTGTGCTTTTTCCACCAAAGTTAAAGGGAAGTAAAGTACCTCATAGTTAAGGGATTTATATATATTTGTATGCATTCTCAGATACTATTCCACATGGGGTTTCGTTGTTCTTCTTCTTTCTTTTGTCAGTTCAGTTTTACTCACTCATTCTTCTGATTTTTCTCATGATGGGCTTCAAGAATCCACTTATGATCTGCATGATTTCTTCACTTTAAACCTTGCTGACTTTGTAATTATGGCATCATTAATATCCAGGGTCTTTCTGTTTTTTATGGCATTTTTCTATTAGGGTTTCTTGTGACTTGAAGAGTTATGGTTTTCAACAATGACCCCAGATCTGTAGAGTTCACATTTGAATATATATACATGCAAGTTCTTGAATATTGTGTTCACATATGGTTGTATGTGCTTTTGGAAATGTTGTTTTATGGGTGATTTCTTTTGCCCTTTATATCTGAGGTATGTTTGTCTGTCATTTGCTCTACAAAATGAGGGTCTTGACATGAACATTGTAGTTGATCTGTAAATAGCCCCTCAAGACTAAATTTGCAGATTTTTGTAGTTAAGTTGTGTCAAGTTTATGCTTCAATCCTAACTTGGATCCATGGCTCAAACGATCTCCGCCGCGTGTATTTAAATTGGTCCTTGCTGATCTGAGAATATTGTACTATTTTTTTACTATACACATATTGCCGATAATACCGGATATTATAATGTCCATACGATGATAGTATTTCAATGGGATAAATTACACTTCCCACCTATGAGGTTTAGTATAATTACACCTGAATCTCATGTAGTTTGAAAAATTACATCTAGCAATCCTGAAATTTGTTTACGTCTAACAAATAAGTCCCTCTATTAGTCAAAATTTATCGAATTTATTGATATTAACCAAAAAATTTAAAAGAATCTATATGTACCCCCAATTGACTTACTACTGATCTATTGCAGGCCGCATAAGTATTTTTATGATCAAATTACCCTCATACATCTTTATGTGTTAATGCATGTGAGTAAGTATATCTTCACCATTATAAAGGTAGTTAAAATGAAATAAAATTGTTTGACATGTAATAAGTCAGTTATAAATTATTTAAAAATAAATATCAATTTTTATTTAGCTTTTTTGGTTAACATCAATAAATTCAGTCAATTTTGACTAATGGAAGCAAACTTTAAGAATGCTACATGTAATTTCTAAAATCATAGGAGTCTAAGTGTAATTATACCAGACCTCAGAGTAAGGGAGTGTAATTGTCCCTATTTCAGTTCATTATATTTATATTTCTTTGTTCTCCTTATTTATAGGGTTTCTTCCATGAGATAAGAATATGAATCTGAAATGTCACTAGTTCCTCTTACAATGTAGGTAAGAATTCATAGTTAAGTCCCCAAATGTGATGGTTTCAATTGATGTGATAAGCCCTGCTGCTACGGCCTGAAATTACTGTCCATGAACAGCAAGAAAATTTGTCTTACTGTTGTGACATTCTGACAGCTACATATGTTTTTCCATATGTTGGTCCTTTAAGTTTTAAAGTCTTGACGATTATTAACTCAAATTAACAGTAAACAGAAAGAGGAAAGTGTCTTTGATTTGAATGATAAACTTTTGATGGGATGTTTAAAAAAATTGGTTTAATGAATTCCACAGGTTACATAAATAATTGTGTAAGGAACCAAAACAAATTAAAAATAATATATATATATATATATATATATTGAGATATAATATTGTCAGTGATTTGTTTTCTACCTTGAATCTTTTGGTTCAGATGGTCCACTTAATTAGTTTATGTTGGGCACATGGGGATTCCAAGTTCCACTCAAGCTGCAGGTTTCTTGTGAACAGTGAGTTGGTCTAAAGCTCTTATCAGCTGCATTCTCCATATTAGGTATATCTGTGTTTTATTTTCTTTCTCATGGTTCTTGGTTTGGGTTAAAGCATTAATTTGTGATGATTCACTTGTTAATCTTATACTTTATATTAGGAAAAAATGCAAGCAATCCCTTTATGATATCGTAAATGAGTAAAATATCTCCTTATAAAAAAATAAATAGCGATTTACCTCTTTATATTTTTTAAATACAACAATTTACCCTCCCCTATAATTTTTAAAATGAAGCAATTGCTATAATTTTTTCATAGGGGGTAATATGCTTATTTTCAATATAAATTGCTATTCACCCCTTTATATTAAGTGAGGAAAATGTAAATTAGAAGGTGGCATTTTTTATCCTATACGAATTATTTTTCATAATTTAATTCTGTAATGTTTAATCGAATCATGTGCAAGTTACATGCAATTTTTTTCCTTTAAATTGACCGAAAAATTAAAAGTAAAATTACCAAAATTTAAAATTACATGACTAAAATACGAAAATTCATTTATTCAAGAAAAAAAATAGGACAATCTTAAATTACATGATTGAAATTATAATTTTTTTCATATTAAGTTTAAAACCTCTATATATAGCAATTAATTTGGTATACTTTTACACTCTTAACGATTTACTAACACCAATTCGGTGTGAATAAATGTAGAATTCCTAAATATTTCACTTCTTACTGTATCTCTGCATTTTCTAACTTCCATAATATTATAAATGTTTACGCTACTTTGCGATATGCATTAAATGTGCCCCATTTGCATGGGTGGAGGTCTCTGAAGCAGTTAAAACACTTTCTCATAATGGTTGTTTGTTGAAGCAACTCAACAAAAAAAAGTATTTAATTGAGATGGAAATTTGGGACGGTAAAAAATGATCGGAAAATTCATCTCAAATTCGACAGTTTTGTAAGGAATTTTATTATTTATTGACGGATTCTTTCGATCGACTGATGAGTTGCACAATCCATTGAACAAAAAATAAGTGGTCGCAAATTTCATTTAAAAATAGAATGTGAAAGTATATCTGTCACTAATTGTTTGAAAGTTAGTCAGAAATTGTTTTTTTGAAATCTTCGGATGGAATTTTCTGACAACATGTCGGCCCAAGAAAATTTTCATATAGAATTTTTCTCAACTTGACAGTTTTTTGCAACGGTAATTAGGCATAAAAAAAATAAGTCGATGGCTTGGCATCGAAAATCCATCCCAAAATATAATTTGGGGCGGATTTTCTGACGCCGAATGATGATCACAAACTATTGAATGTGATTGAAGTGTCATAAAGGCAGTTCCAAAATTATTCAGATGGGCGGGAGAAGAAAAAAAAAGGTGGATTTTAAATTTTAAAAAGATTTGGAATGCTTTTTTGACCAATTGAGGAACAGAATCAAGTCACTAGCGTCATAATCCTCTTATATTCAATTCTTTATTTTTAGAACGTCCAGGACCATTACAATAACTGCTCCCAATTATTGTCTTACAAGTTGTGTTCCTACTATGGTGCCAAAAAACGGA
Source organism: Sesamum indicum (assembly GCF_000512975.1). Classification (NCBI taxonomy): domain Eukaryota; kingdom Viridiplantae; phylum Streptophyta; class Magnoliopsida; order Lamiales; family Pedaliaceae; genus Sesamum; species Sesamum indicum. The sequence continues at coordinate 10,415 of NW_011628138.1, read as the reverse complement.
ATGCTAAAATATTGTATCACTGTGTGGAACACTTTTGAAACCATTGGAACGGCCGGCCAATGGCAGATGGATACCGTTCACCGTTCCAAAATGCGGTCCAAAGGCCATTGAAATATTGGAAAGTGAAAAAAATATTCCAAAATGAGGTACAACTTGGACGATTTCAGTACTTAGAAATACTTGTATTACAATACCTGATCCTAAATATGGTATTTGTGTGAAATAGCTTGTGTTCCAAATACAATTCCAACATAAGTTACAATTTGGCACGATTTTAATAGATAGAGAATCTTTCTGTGGCACATCAACAGGGACTAGGTATATCCCACTCGGCAAATGGTGAAACTGATGATAAAGATGAGAAGATAGCTTTGAGGATTATAGACTGAAGAAGACCATGATTGAGTGTCTAGTTATTGTTCCTATTTGTAATGAAAAATTTAAGTTTCTAGATTCTATTAACTATACATTTTTTTAAAAAAAAATTATTATTGAAACGATTATGAACGTAAACAATATGATTATAGAAACCGTTTCAAATTGTATAGTATTTTGGTGAAATTTGCAATAGAAAAGGCTTTTCAACATTACCGTTCAATAGCAGTTCCACAAATAAATTAGATATTGCAATCCAAATAATTTTGGAATGGTTATGAATGTAAAAAATATGATTATGTAAATCGTTTCAAACTATACGGTATTTTGGTGAAATTTGCAATAGGAAAGCACTACTAAAAGTGCGGAATTTGTACTAAATTTAGGAATGATTTTTTCAATTTTTGCAACGGCCTGTAATAAGTTGAACTAATATAAACCAGTATTTAGAATGATTGCACTTCCATCCTTATAAATGGCGTTCTTAATAATTAGGAATGGTTGAGTATGGACCATTCCAATAGTGGAACGGTAATTGTACCGCACTACAAAAAAAAAGTGGGATTGGGGCAAATTCACTACAAAAAAATTATAGATTTATAACGGCTTTTGGAACAGTCATAATACGCAAGTGTTATAAAGGTAGTACCAATATGGACGATTTTTTTTTCTTGTGTATTACAAAGGTTGTTTCAAATGCAAAAATTATAACGGTTATATTTCACGGATAATGAGGGTGGTGGTTTGCAGATTGGGGCGGTGCCTGGTTTTGTGGCCGTCGAGTTCTTGGTGTGATGGAAAAAGTTTACCATAGATGTCACACTTGTGAGAATTTGAGGGGTCATGGTAGTGGGACTCGTGGTGGTCGCATAACTGGATTCGTCCACGGTCGTGCTTTTGCCGGCTACGAAACTGGAGGCTATGATGGTTGCGGGATCAATAGAGTACGAGGGTTCTTGATCTTTCTTGGTATTAATGGCAACAACAAGTTGATTCCCCTACATATTTCCTGCGACAGAAGTGAAATCAACATCAGGGTTTTGGGACTATAAGTGTTGAACACGTGAAGCGTGGGACCAAAAGTGAGAATGATCCTATCTAGTGGGACCAAAAGTGATATTTTGCAGTTGACCAACATGGACCATACAAGTCACGTGCCGTTTCCGTCAGTTTTTAACGGAGTGGGACTAAAGGTGTTAAAAAATTAGAATTTGGGACTACAAGTGTTGAACATGTAAAGCGTGGGACCAAAAATGAGAATGACCCTATCTAGTGGGACCAAAAGTGATATTTTGCCTTCAAAGTATGTAGTAAGGATGGTGAGTTCCAAGAAGAGAATCCATCCCCTATCAAAATGTGATAGAGGTATTTCCTGTGCACTTGGAGAGACGTCTACGCCCTATAAAGCTATGGCCGGATTCATTAGTCGAATAGGAAGAAGAGGTTCCTATGTCGAGCAATTTGGCATAACGCAATCTCAAGTATCAAGCATAGATGCCTAGTTCAGAATGAAAATCGATACCCAATTTCATGCCCTACACTAAGGTCGGGAGACGATAGGTAGAAGGACCGTACTCATATAGACTCGAGAGCCTAAAAGTTCACATGAATTTTCGCCTAGATGGCCACCCATGGTGACGGGCTTTCTTGATCAACGATTGATTAAGAATTGTTAATTAAATTAGATTTAATTAATAATAATATTGAAAATTAGGCCAGGTCTTGCTGAAAGGTAAACCTAAAAAGTCACACACAAATCACCGAGAAGGGACGAGGAACTAATTGAGAATTAATTTAATAAGTAATTAGATTATTTATATATTAGAGGGATCCATTGGATGGATAAGCCCAAGAATATATTAATTGAATTAATTTATATTGGACTTGGCCTTATTATTTAATAAGTTGAACTTATTATTTAATAAAGGGTTACTGGGCTCATATATTTAATTGGATTAAATTTATGATGGACTTAATTCAATGAGCTTTAATTAAATTGGATTTAATTTATTGGGTTTTGTAGTTTAATTAATTAAAATCGGCCCAAGCCCAATAATTAAGTTGTTGGAAATTGTTAGGAAAGAAAATTATTGACTAACAAATTCACTTTTGAAAAGTGTCATGTTAGTCATCCTTTATTTGGAATAAATAATTTTATTATCTTACGGTTGATTAAACGAACCTAGACAATTTTAATGCATTCATACAAGGTATATATGTATATAAGTTATTTGGAATAACTAATGAATGCATACACAATACACAATAATTTCCTACACCTTAACTCCACCTCTCGCCTGCCCCTCTTGAATGCATACTTGGTGTATATTTTTCTTCCTAATTTTCTTCTAGCAAAGAGAATTGAGGAATCCTGATTCTGGTGTGGTGTGGACGCAACTTTAGAGAGTTTCTACGTTGAAGCCTTTGGTGAATGAATCAAACGAAGGAGGTGCAAAATAAATCAAAGAGGTAATTTTGATTTACAATTTTTGTACCTCTCGTTTCCATTCAACCATTAGCCCCATTAATCTTTTTATTGTTGTTTATTGTATTAACTACATCAAACGCCCAGAACTCCAAGGCTAAACCCCTTGGAATTATGGTTTTATTGCAATTTTATTTTAATTTATGTAATTTATTGTCGTCGCTTCTGCTTGCGCGTTGCGAGGCCAATCCACTCACACCTCGCAATGCCTTTTATATTGTCAATTGTCTTAACCCGCACATTCTATACTTTTCTTCTCTCTTTAACATGTCCGGAACGGATCTTTCTTAATTTTTATTTTATTGAAAACTAAATTATTATTTGCAACATTTTAGGAATGGTTCTTTACAATAATAGGAACAGTTATAGCATACGGATCTATATACAACATCGTTTTTCTACTTTGGAACGGTCATGGGAACAGTTTCGCTGATAAATGACGGTTCCTATTTGTTTTAATATAAATTCAATGGAGTAAAACGCCATCATCTTTTAGACAAAACGACATTATTTTTTTGTCATTATACCGATCTTTGGAATAATCATAATTAAATATGACCATTGAAAAATTTTAAAATGAATATGTCTCTCTCTCTCTCTCTCTCCCCGTCGCTCCATGCGCCACTGCTGACTTGCTTCCCCTGCACCTACTATGCTACCCACCACCATTGCCTGCTTATCCGCGTTCCCTGCCCACCGCCACGTGATTTTAATTTTATGTATCTTTTTGTAATTTTCTGAATATTTGTGTAACTTTTAGGATATTTTTATCATTTTGTAATTTTTTTAATATTTATGTATTTTTTATGATTTTTTAATATTTATGTATTTTTTTATAATTTTTCTGTAATTTATTTTAATTTGTGTAATTTATAAATATTTTTGCAATATTATAAATATTATAATATTTGTATAATTTTTGTATTTCATATTTGTGTGATTTTTACAATTTCTGTGCAATTCATGAAATTTCTTAAAGTTTTATAATTAGTGAAAATATATGTAAATTGTCGATTAACTAGTATTGATATAGTAATTAGTTAATTGTATGTTTAATTGTTGAGCAATTACTGATGAAATTAATTTAGAATTCATTGTATAAGTTTTTTAAAATTTTCTTTAATTTCTGTAATTTTTCTAATTTATGAAAATGATAAGAAAATGAAGTGGTGATTTTAAAAGGTTAATTATTGGAGAAAATAATAAATTAAAGGGGTCACTTCTTATTTATATCCAGACAAGAAGACTGACATAGTGAGAGAGTGGTTCCCTCAGCCACTCATTGTGTCATCAAATGCTGAAGCTGATGCATCATAACATACATTTAATGCCCTCTAAATAGACACTGCCCAGATATGAATGCTCCATTTACTGTTATTTGAATTCTACCACTAATTTTGACCTAATTCTACTTTATTAATTCTATTAATTAAATATGATAATCACTTCTTATAATTACAATATTACAAAATTTTTAATTAAACTATACTTATTCGTCCCATATTTTACAATCTTGATATTAAGAAGTGAGGTACTGTTCATTTGATCCGAATTTGTTCTTGAAAAGTGCTTTATTAAAAAAAAAAATTCCTCGTTTAATCAGTATGGAACGATTGTTGGCATCATATATACCTATGCGGTGTGTAATGAGACGAGTTGCCGGTACCTTATAATTGTGACATAGTCGTCATTATTAAATAAAAGGTAAAAATCTTGTACATTTTGTTATTATGTTTTAAAACAGTGATTTAGGATGAACAAGAAAATATCATTATTTCTAAGAAAAAATCAATTTATTTAAATATAATTTTATTTCCAAAGTTCCATGTTGATAAGTGGATTTTACAATACTCTCTCTCTCTCTCTCTCTCTCTCTCTCTCTCTCTCTCTCTCATTTGCGAAGAGGAGTCAGCATCAGCATTTATACCATTTTGATTGAAGTGGACAAATGCTAGGGCTATTAATTTGTTCTGTTCATTTTTCCTGAATCTACTGAGGCCTGTCAGCTTAAGTTGTGCAGGTTCTTGCTTTTAACTTCCTCATTTTCAGCACTGCTTTATCTTCAACTTTTGTGAAATAAATTAATTAGTCTCTATATAAAAAAAATAGTAATTTATCTTTTTATATTTTTTAAATAAAATAATTATCTCTCTATATTTTTTAAAATAAAATTTAATTTAAAAAGTATATGGAGATAAATTGCTATTTTATTTTCATAGGAGGATAATTTGTTTCTTTGCAATATCACAAGAGGAAAAATTTGCTATTCACAAAAAAAAATATATGTGTGTATATATGAGATTTTATTTTAATTTTTATTCGGCATTTAGGAATTTTACTGTAGTTGATTAGGTCAAGAATAAGGTGGTATTTGAAATCGCTTAAAATAAATACTTATCAACTTATAATTGAAAATAAGATGAAAAGACGGGATCTTCTATTCTGTATTTTTTGCTTTTGAGTTGCTTAAATTAAATTGATTTAAGTCAAAATTGTTACCTGATTGACCAATTCAAAAATAATGCTAATAATAATAATAACAACAACAGAAACCAATATGTTGGATTAAAAATTATGATATGAAATTAAATTTAATAGTATGAACACAATATGCAACCATATTTGATATAAATGCAGCTGTTACTGGCGGGGGGGAGGCGACAGGATATTGGCAGAGGAGAGTTTGTTGTGAGAGAGACAAAATATACTCTTATGAAAATTAGTTGTTGTTACACGTGGTCTCCCAAAGTATGTAAAAAGAAATTGTGATGTGAGATGGAGAGGAAAGAAAAATTATGATAAGATAAAAAGGAAGTCTGTGAAAAAAAAAAAAAGAAAGAAACGTGGGGTGAGATCACAGAGAAAAATATATTGTAATTGTAAGTTGGGTATATGCTATATTTGGTTCCTGAAATTTTCGTTTAAAATTATTTTAGTCTTTCAAGTTCATTTATTGACTTTAGCATCATGAAATTTTAATTTTAATTTTAGTTTGGTCCCTCTGACCATTTTTCGACGAAAGTGTGGGTGGAGTTTGATTTTTTGGAGGGTAAAATAGTCAATTCAAGTTTAAATTTATCACTTTAGTCCTTTAAGTTTGTAAAATTATCAAATTACTCCTTTAAGTTTAATATATTATTATTATTATGTTCATAAGATTTTAAATTTTTCATTATTCATATAATATAATCACAATATATCAGCATAAAATAATATATAAAAGTTATTTTTTCATGCTTATAATAATTTGATAATATAAACTTGAAGGACTAAAGTGATAAAATCAAATTTATTGACTATTTGACCCTCCAAATGACTATTTGACCCTGAAAATAGTCAATCTAGCCACATTTTCGACGAAAAATGGTCAGAGAGACCAAACTGAAATAAAAGCTAAAGTTTAAGAATGTTAAAGTCAAGAAATGAACTTGAGATATTAAAGTAATTCCAAACGTAGACATAAGAGACCAAATATAGTATTTACCCTTGTAAGTTTATTAAAAATATAAAAGTTTGTAACAAAAACGAACATGAAAAAATTTGTAGAGAGAGAAACATGGAGTAGTGGGTAGAAAAAAAATTAAAAAATTGTAAGATTATTAAAACTTTTTAAAATTACTATTATAAAAAAAAACTGAATTTAAATAATAGAAAATTGATTTCTTTTATAATAATACTGATTATCCTTGCTCCATTCATTTCCTCACCAGAATTGGGGATCACTCTACAATTGTCCTAATCTTAACTGGATTGACTTTTATTCAGTAACGAAATCCGATAGATGGGCTGGTGTTTTTATAATTCGATTGGGCCTATCATTGCCCACAAGGCTAATTGAAGGAAAACGGTCCAACACCCCTTGTAAAGTCTCCTAAGTTTGACCAATAAATGCTTGAAATGACCGCAGAAGCAGAGACAGAAGAGCCGAAAATACAGTAGGAGAAACGGGGTCGAGATCCGGCGACGGTAGTTCGTCGGGTTTCGTCCACTTTGCTTTATTCGGAGCTCCATTTACGAACTTGCCGGATCCGGCGGAGGAGAGATGAAGGGAAGTTGCGCGCTGGTTGCGTCGATGGTGGCTGCATCCGCCGTTGCTTTTACCTCCTCCACCTCCGGCGGCCGTGATGTCACTTTCAGTTCATGCGCCAATCAGGTACTTCCGTTGCCTTATTCGCTGGTTCTTTCGCGTTTTGGGTCTCTGAAATTACGAATTCGTCCTCTAAACCAACGGAAGAATATAGATCTCTTTTAGATTTCGTGGTAACATCGGGTTATCGTTTTTGAGTGAAGGGAAAATCTGTAAATCCACGCGGAGTCTCAGATGGGAAGGGGAAATATGCCCCGAAGTTCGACGGGTTGAGGTTCATAGAGACCTTGGTCACGGCCCACAGGTGACCGATCGTATCTTGTCTATCAGATTGTTTGAGGAAATGTAAGTCGTCTATGTGCAGCGTAACTGATTCGAGTGGATTTGTTGTAATTTAGAACGAAATGGGGATAAAATTTTTAGCTGGTTTCTAAAATATTCATGGCGTCTTCTTAGTTATGGTGACAGAGTTCTAATGTAGGATTTTACAGTTTTGTGCTCAGGGATGGTAGTTTTCCAAGGTATCCCGTTGATCTTATTTGATTGTTGTCTTGAGTCTTGACAGTGAATCATGCCTTTTTCTTCTTCTTCGTTATTGACCAAACAGCAACGGTTCTTTTCCGATTGCTATGTTTGTGCTTGATGTGATTTATATAATCTCTTTATGCTCGATCAATTTCCTAAGTGAGAAGTTTGGGATTTTGTAAGGAAAAGGAGTGTGCAAGAAGTGAGAATTTGTTCAATCTGTCTTGTTTGATGAATGAATTCGGTGTCTTGTGAGGATAGATTTGTACAGTTGTTAGCATATTTACAAATGATTAGAAATTGCAAGAGTCCAAGTCGGAGGCGTGATCATGTTCTACGGTGATGAAACCATATACGGTGGCTGTCAACACATGATTTGTTTTTGACTAATAGTTTTTCTTTGATATTTGTTTGTTGTTTGAGACCAAAGTATGTTTGGATGTATTAGAAAGCAGAAGGAAAAATGGAGGATAATTGGCATTTTGCACCCTTGAACTATAGAGATTTTGCATACGGCAATTTTAAATTGTAAAAGTAGCATTTTTGCACCCTTCAATTAGGGAAAAGTATTATTTTAGTCCGCTAAGTATGTCTAATTTTAATTTTAGTCTGATAACTATGTCCATTTTTGTTTAGATCCAGTAAATTACAAAATTGCTTACTTTTAGTCCCCTGACAGATTTTCAGACAATTTTACCTCTATTTAACTTTTGAAAGGCAGTTTTTAGTCCATATGCACTCATAGAGTTAAAATTGTTCGAAAATCTGCCAGATGACTAAAAGTAAGCAATTTCGTAAGTTACTGGACCTAAACAAAAATGGATATAATTATCGGACTAAAATTAAAATTAGGCATACTTAACGGACTAAAATAATACTTTTCCTTTTCAATTATATATTTATTACATCATGCATTCTTCACTTGTTTCCAGCTATTTTTCTTACCAAAAAATTACGTCAGCACAAATATAAAGGATTATTTTGCAAATTTAGTTGTCTTTCCTTCAAACTATAACTATTTTTGGCACTTTACACCCTTAAAACAAATCATCCTTTACAATGTCTATTCAACTTGAACTGTCTTTTTTTTTTTTTTTTGTTTTTCCTATTCTCACCTGACAAGACTACTTATTTTACTTCTCTCAATTAATCGACATGCTCCACCAATTTCTTAAAAATAATTCATATCAAACATTATAATATATTTTTCTCATCCTTTAAGATTTTGATTTTATTTTTGACAAATGGTAAGAAAAATTTACTAATATTAAAGTGTATATTATAATTAAGATTACACAATACAGAGATCACAGTCATACTTAGAACAAAGGACTGAAGTAATAAAAATAGAGACGATACTGAGATCATAAACTAAGGACAAAACTCAATATCACTATAATAAAAGTTAAATTTAAGAAAATTTCCTTAAGTACTTGGAGAAGAAAACAACAACAATAAATGCTAAAACCCTTTATATTTATGCTTTATTTTGGAGGAAAAATAATTAAATTGACAAAAAAAAAAAAAAACTTTATATTCATGCCGACATATTTTTTTATAAGAAAAGTTGTCGGAAACAAGTGGCGGGTGCATGGTGTCAATAGATATATAATTGAAGGGTGTGAAGTGCTATTTTTATAGTTTAAGGTTACATTGTGCAAACCCTCTACAATTTGAGGATGCAAAATGCAAAATACTCATTTTGATGAATATTTTTGTTCTATTTTATGAATACTTTTACTAATAAGATTTTTAAAATTTTTATATACTAAAATTATTTTTGTATGATATAACTTTTTTACTTTCTAATATAAAGTAAAAATAATTGATTAATCAGTAAAATTATAAAAAATAATTTTTTTTCCTAATCTATTTGTTTTCATATAAAATAAGAGAAAGTATTTGATATTTACTTTCTTTTTGTAATTTCATTTCCAATTCATTTTTTCTTTCCTCTCATTTAAACCAAATAAACTCTAAGCGTGCATATGAAGTGGTTTAACTTAAACACTTAACAACCTCTTCATGAGATATTTGAAATTGGATATCGGAAGCTCTTCCTATGTGCTTTGCTTCTTATTGGTAATATTATAAACTTGTCCTCAAACACCTCAATGAAAATTCTACTCTGGACTAAATCTGGTCAAATTTAAATAAGTAATTAATCACCAAATATAATACACTTGTCATATAATTAATGAACAATGATCAATTTCATGGGATCACACCTATTATATAATTGACTGAGTCCAACTTTTATTTAAATAAGATTTTTTTTCTTACATTTCATTTTTATTTTCAAACATTCCTAACACAATAATTAAACTTACCATTTTATTTAAAATTTATTCTTACTTTAAAAGCAGAAGCCATTGAGTCTGCTCTTTGGTTAAGCGTGTTTGTGACGATGTCAGCTATTATCAGTATGTGCACTAGCAAGAAAACATACATTATGTTTGGATTAATATTTTGGATGTTTTTGTTTTGGTGTTTTGGAGATACAGAGAGAAAAATAGAGATAAGTAAGTATGAGTTTTGAGATAGATGGTATTTTTGAATTTGTGTTTTGATATAATATAAAATAGTGTAAAATATGTGGTGTAGGTTTGATGTTAGGATTTGAGAGATAGGAGTTACTGGTTATTATCAAATCATGTCTTTTAATATATATATAGGAAAAAATCCAAAGACCCCCCCGTGATAATAGGAATGTTCAAAACGCCCCCTATGAAAATTAAAGTATCAAAAACCCCTCTTGTGATATAAAATAAAGTTTAAAAAAACTCCTCCGTACAAAATTTGTGCCACACGCGCTTTGACTGCGATTTTTCTATGAAAATACTTTTTTGTTATATATTTTTGCCCTTCTCATAGTTAATATATAATATTATATATATTTATTAATAATAAAATATTATCTTTATAATGATTATTTAAAATATT